>NC_058405.1:192601507-192649876 GCF_002201575.2 Neomonachus schauinslandi
CCCCGGGGCCCCCCCCCGTGGGGCCCCCCCCCCCCCCAGGCCCCCCCCCCGCACCCTGTTCTGTTCTGTGCCCCCCAGGGCTGTGAGCCCAGCAGGTGTACTATGTGCTGTGACCCTGCCCCTGCGGGTGGTCCAGCATCCTCCCCTGGGAAGGCAGCCGGGCTCCCAGGGACAGGCAGCCTGCTCTGGGGACAGGCTCAAGGCTGGGGGTCCTGTGGGGCCGGAAGGCACAGTCATCCCCACCAGCGACCAGCATCTGTCCGGGGAGTCCCCCACAGGCTGGGAAGGGGGGGCCTCCTTCTGGGCGGCTGCATGTTCTTCCTGCTGCTGGCCAGCCCCCTCTTCTGTCCAGGGACCCAGGTCTGTGAGGCACCGCAGGCCCGCAGCCCACCCAGTCCCCCCACGGAGGGGCAGGCAGTGGGGGGAGCTGAGGCTTCTGGTTCAGACTGTGCTGGGTGGGGAAAGAAACGTTGGGGAGGGGGATCTGGTGAGCCTTCCTGGACTTCACAGAGAAGCTTCTCTCTCCATCAGGCGCCATGCCTGTGGGGACAGGAGCCCAGGTGGGGAGAGCTTAGTGCCCACCCCCTTGAAAGGGGGCTTCTCTGCCTGAGTTCAGATTTTCCTTGGCATCTGGAGGCCCACTGGCCTCAGGCGAAGCACAAGTGTTTTCTCTCTCTGGGCCCTCTTCCAGGGCTGTCCCTGCCCTCTATGGCCTAGAATGATCCCACTGGCCCGGTGGCCCAGGTACTGGGTCAGAACCTCTGCTCTGGGGCCCCGGGGTTAGGATGAGGTGAACTGGAAGCCTCTGCTCTGACATGTGGGCTCTTTTGGACAATGTCCAGTCGAACTGACTCATCTTGGGAGGGCCACAGAAGCTCAACCCATCCAAAGGGGCAGTGGGCCGGCGGTTTGGGGGGGAGGACCAGAACCGCCTCCCTGGTGGGAGGGCTGGGCAGTTTTTGGACTTTGCCTTGCCCCTAGGAGTAGGTCTCAGAGGGGACTCCCCAGGCCTCTCAGACCTCAAGCCAGGCAGGGCTGAGAGCCTGCAAAGGCCCCCCGTGGGTGGGCAGTGGGTGGGGACAGCCTTGCTCCCTCTCCTTGGGACACAGGCTGCAATGGGGGGAGGGTGCAGATGGCTGAGCCTGCCCCTAGGGGCTCCCTTGTCCCACAGTGGGCACACATCAGCCTCCATCCCCAAGCCCAGTGGTTGAAGAGAATGGAGAAGGGGAGGGTATTACCAGCTGCAGACAGTGCTTACCACTTGGGATTGTGGGTGGGAGGCAGCGGTCAGACAGCAGGTGTCACGGGACCACCGCGGGTGTCCTGGGATGTCCGGGCAACCAGCGACTGCAGGGAGGGTATCGCACATGAGGAAGTTGAAGGCCGCTGGGCTGGGGTGCAGGATGGCACCTGGGTGGTGAGCAGGCCCCTTGGCCTCCCTGGGTCTCTGCCCAGTCCCCCAGTGTTTGCTCCTACCCCCCACCCACTAGCTTTGTGCAGGCCAGGTGCACCCCTCCCCGGGCCTCAGATTCTCCTCTGTCCAGTGGAGACTGGGGCCCTCTTCAGGTTGTGACAAAGCCCCAGCTGTGCACAAACGGTCCCTGGGGGTCCCCAGGACTGGGAGGGTGAGCGGGGAGCCAGGTCTCTCTTCTGAGCGGAGGCAGCTTTGAGTGCAACCCCAGGAAGGCCTCACATTCCAGCTCCGGAATGAGGCAGCCCGCCCCCAAAGCCAGGGCAGCCACTGCGAAGGGCGGTTTCCCAAGCATGCTTGTCTGTCGGAGCGCGTGGATGAGGACTGGCCGCTGGAGGGGGGTGGGTGAGGGACAGAACCCCACACAGCCTCCCCGAATGTGAAGGGAGGCCGTGCAAACACACTCACCCTGTGCTACTGAGGGAAAATCCAGGTTTTAGAACCACACCCTAATTTTGTATCCTTATGGATACTATTTTGAACTGAGAGGATTTTTGAACTATACACAGTGATGTGGATCTTAAATATTATTTTTATTTGCTTTTCTAGTTTTCCAAGTATACTTCAGTGACCAGGTTTTACTCTTGTACTGGGAAAAATGCCTTGTCTGTAGCTGCTGGCTGTGACTTTGAAATCTCAGAACAATGAGGATTATTTCAAAACAACATATTCATGAGTAAAGTTGGCCTCCAGATCTCAGGAACATGGCTGGGGAGGCTCCCTGGGCCTGCTGGTGCCTGCTCCCTGCCCCACATAGGCTGCAGGGTGGGGGCCCCAGCCAGCCCTGGGGAGCTGACCCCCCCACCCTGACAGCGGCAGCCTCGGGGAGATCACCCGGGTCAAGGTCTTCTGTACCCCCACAGACAGCAAATCTTCACCTTCTAAGATTGAATTTAAGTTTTGGAAACATTCAAACCCAGTTTGGTGAAGCCTAGTGCCTTCTGGGGTTTCCTAACGGGCCACCCTCCTCTGCCTCCCATCCAGCTTCCCAGATGCTCCAGCCAGCTTTGTCCCTCTGGACACAGACTCGGTGGGGGCACCAGGCTCCAGATCAAATGCTCGCTTTGCCCTGTGCCCACTGGACGAGCTCAGACCCCTTGGCCCTGTGTTCGGATCCTGGCAGTGGGGTTCCATGGGGGACAACGCTCCCCCCCATAACATGACCCAGATGCAGAGCTTTAAGAATGCCCCCTCCTGCTGACCCAGCAACTCTGCTTCCAGGCATCAGCACTAAGAAAATAGACACGATTTCGCTCAATAGGGGAACAGGTGCAAACACCTCAAATACCCAGTGATAGTAGCAATTAAATCGAACTGCAGTTGATAACACATTGTAGTGACTTAGGAAAGAGCTCACCAGCCACAGAGCAAGTGGAAAAACTTCTACCCTGCTCCTCTCAAAAGCCCACCTCCCCTCCCTTCCTCCCCCCTCCCCGTTCCCCCTCCCCTTCCCCCCCTCCCCCCCCCCCCCCCCCCCCACCGCCGTGGTTGGATAGAAATGTATCAAACATTTATAAGTGTTGCCTGTGAGTCACATTATGAATCTTTTATGCAAATTCTTTATTTTTTCTATACTTTCCAGACTTTAACAATGCCTATGTAGTCTTACTTTTAGACCAGGATCCCCCCTCGGAGTGGGGGGCAGTAGGTCGGCTCCCAAAGTGTCCCCACGCACCAGGCTCCCCTGCACTCTGCAAGCAGGTTCTAATGCAGCCACACAAGGGGAGCTCACAACCACAAGTGCCAAGCACACGCCTCTCCCATGGCCACCATAGGCCACGCACTGAACGGCTTAACTTACACGCATTTATGTGATGGTTCTGGAGGCAAAAGTCTGACATGGGTCTCACTGGCGAAAATCAAGGCGTTGTCCTTCCTTCGGGAGGTTTCCTTGCTTTTTCTAGCTTCTAGAAGCCACCTGCATCCCTTGACTCCTGCCCCCGCCCCCCACCCCCGTTCCCCCCGCTGCCCCGCACCGGCAAAGCCAGCATCTCTCTGACCCTGCTTCTCCCAGACCCTGTTATGTATCTCCTTTCTGAGCAGACCCTCTTTCCTCCCTGTTATCACAGGGACCCTCGTGACGATACTGGGCCCACCTAGACAATGCAGGGTGATCGCCCCGCCTCAAGATCTTCACTCTAATCCCACCTGCAAAGTCACTTCTGCCACGTGAGCTAGCAACGCACAGGGATTAGGCCAAAGACATCTTTGGGACTTGTTACTCAGCTAGCACACCAAGCATGGAAGATGCACACACACTCAGACACACAAGCACGCACAGACCACACACACTGAGGCCCACATACTCAGACACACACACACTCAGACTACCTATGTATGCAGAGACACACCCTGGAGAAAATGTCCCAAAAATTGAAGAGAAATGTGGGTTTTCAGGTTAGAAGGGGTAATGAAGTCTTGACCTAACACATTGTAGTAAATTTTGGAATCATAAAGATAAAGACAGTCTTAAAAACTGAGAGGGTCGAATGGCGTCACTCATAAAGATATGTTGAGTCCTACCCCCGTATCTGTGAACGGGACCCCATTTGGGTAGGGGGTCTTTGCAGTGGTCGTCAAGGTAACGATGAGGTCGTGCTGGAGGAAGCACACCTGGACGGGGGGGCTGTAGACACAGACACGCAGGGAGAAGGGAGGTTGTGTGGCGGAATGGGCAGACCTTGCAGGGACACAGCTACCAGCCAGGGGACAGCAAGCAACACCACCAGGAGAGAGGCAAGGACAGATCCTCCCCGAGGGCCGCAGGGAGGCCAGCTCTGCCCACACCTGGAATTTGGGACCTCTGGCCTTCGGAACTGTGAAAGAATCCGTCTGTGGTTCCATGCCACCAGGTGCCACCAGGTGCTCTGTTGGGGGCCCCAGGAGATGAACAAAGGGACGGAGCAGGGGGAGGATTATAGCGGAGAAAGGAACACAGAAGGATGGCTTGACGCATCAGGAGCAGGAGCGGTGTCTTCTAGCTCTAGTCCAGAGCGGGTTGCAGGCATCTTCCGCCACATGAGGGCTCGGTATTTGCCGCCCAAGCCTGCGGTGAGGGACCGAGCGGGCGGCATGGCCAGACGGACGATAGGGAGGCCCGGACGCAGCAGCAGGGCAGTGTGGAAGGCACTGGAACGTTTGTGAGGAGACGCACGCTGTAGATCTGGAAAGCCGGAAACCCACAGTCCCCATTTAAAATGCTCATCGGCCCTGGCTCCTCCCCGCAGCCTTCTGAAATGTGGGGGAATTGTGAAACTCGGGAAAGTCTCAAAGACAGACGTGCAAAGGAGGAACCTGGAGAGGAGAGAGCTGAGCGTCCCCCCCGCTGTGGCGGGAAGAACGTGGAGCGCAGTCCGTGCCTCCGAAGCGCACGCCGGCAGCACCGCGTGCTCGGGCCGCCCAACGGCTGCCCGGGAGTTCCCGCGCTTGCGGCAGCCGCCGTGTCCCTCCGGGCCTCTCCCTGCAGCTCGCCCCACATTCGGTCTTGTTCCTGCTTCCAGGAGCGGCTTCCGTGGAGACACCTGTCCCGTGGCCAACGGGAGAGTGAGGAGGTGGGAACACGCTCTGGTTCGGCAGGCTTCTGCCCGCTGTGGCCTCATCGGCCCCCTCATGTGTCACGGGCAGGTCTCAGGGCCTGACTAGACGTCTGGGGTCAGGGGCGTCCACCTCCCCACACACACACACACAGGCAGGGACGGTGACAGTGATGGGCTCACCACCACCTCCAAGAGTGTATGAGTGTCCTAGCCCAGGCCCTGCCAGGGATGAGCAGCCGGGCCTGACCCCCACGCCCCTTCCCTACCGCCCACAGCCAGGCTGGGCAGCCTTTCCCAAGCCTCCTGCCCCCAGGACAAAACAAGAGCAGACTCCGGTCTCCAGGGAAACTGGGTCTGAGGGATTCCAGCTGTGGGGACTTCAGGGAAGGTGAGGCCGGGGGAGGGGTGTCAAGGAGAGACCTCCTCCCAACCTGTGGACGCCGGTCCCCCTTCCTGCACTCTGCTCCAGCATGCTGCCAGACAGACAGGGACCCCACCCTCACCCCAAGCAAGAGACCTGAGGAAGCTTCTCAGGAGAAGTTGGACTGCCCGGGAAAAGGACCTCCTCTCAGGGTTCCCAAGACTTTGTGCAGACACCCCATAAGGAGCTGCTGGACCTTCCTGGCCACCGGGAAGGACAGTCAGGGAACACCTCCCTCCCAAAAGGGAAGGGCCAAATCAGAAGGAGAAGTGGGGGGGGGGAGAGGGGGCAAAGCAAGAAGCATGGGAATGTCACCTGCCCAAAAGTCTCTTAAAATCAGGATCCTCAGATAAGATACTGTGTCCGTAAAACAGAGAACAGGAAACCTCGTTAGGGCAACAATCAAAGAAGGAGAAAGAAGCATCAGAATAGAAAACAAGGAGGATAAAGCTAAGGTACTCGTCCAGAAAGCAGAACCAAAGACCAAGAGATGGAGTAGAGAATCTGGACAAGAAGGTGGAGCAGCCAGGAAGTAGGTGTGGGGTTGGGGGGCTATTTCCTCACCTTCCAAGGTAGCAAACCAGCGGGCATGCCCACGGCAGGGGAATGCAGAGCTGCTCGGAGCCATGCCTTGAAATGAACCGTGGGCTGGAAATGGAGCTTCTGGAGAGGGGCCCCCAGGCAGATGCTTTTCATCCAAAACCTCGTAGAGCTATTAACATTTTTAAAATCATGGATGTGCATAATTTTCATTAAAGTACACAATAAATGCAAAAAGATGCACATAAGTAGAATTCACTGTGCCAAGGGTCAATACACATATGAAGTAGTTAGAAGTATGAGGAATTTTTTTTATTGCATTTGGATCCAACTTTATTTAATACATCATGAATAGGGGTGCCTGGGTGGCTCAGTCAGTTAAGCATCTGCCTTCGGCTCAGGTCATGATCTCGGGGTCCTGGGATCGAGCCATGCATCCAGCTTCCCACTCAGCTCAGCAAGGAGTCTGCTTCTCCCTCTCCCTCTGCTCCTCCTCCCTGCTCGTTCTCTCTCTCTCTCTCTCCTCTCAAATAAATAAAATCTTTTTTAAAAAGTACATCATGAATAAATTTTTTTTTAAGATTTTATTTATTTCTTCGAGAGAGACTGAGCATGAGCAGGGGGGAGGGGCAGAGGGCGAGGGAGAAGCAGACTCCTTGCTGAGCTGAGCAGGAAGCTGGATGCATGGCTCGATCCCAAGACTCCGAGATCATGACCTGAGCCGAAGGCAGATGCTTAACTGACTGAGCCACCCAGGCACCCCGAATAAATTATTTTTATTATGGGAATGTAAGTTGATTTTAACATTGGAAAAGTCAAACATTGTTAAGTTATCACACACATAGGGGGAAAAAATTGTTTTCATCTCAGCTTGAGAGATGGAGAAGCGTTTGCTAATATTCAACACACATTCATGATAAAAACTCATGATAACTGTAACCCACTACATGATATTCTCTCATGTAGTGAGAGATAAAAATAAGGCATTTGCCGTATTTTTAACCAACATCATAATTAGTGGACTTATTGAATTATGTCCCCCAGAGATGAGGAATAAGAAATAATGCCAAAAATCATCACTTCTGTTGAGCATTCTAGTGGGTCTTACATTTCGGTGCAAGAAAGCCACAGATGAAGATGAATGAGCAAATGTATTTGAAAGGGAGAAACAAGATTGCCATTACTGAGAGATGGCATTGTTATATACAAAGAAAAGTCTAACAGAGGGGCGCCTGGGTGGCTTAGTCGGTGAAGCATCTGCCTTTGGCTCAGGTCACGATCCCAGGGTCCTGAGATCGAGTCCCACATCGGGCTCCCTGCACAGTGGGGAGTCTGCTTCTCCTTCTGCCCCTTCCCCTGCTTGTGCTTGCTCTCTCTCTCTGACAAATAAATAAATAAAATCTTTAAAAATAAAAAAAATTGTAGTTAATTAACACACCGTGTAATATTAGTTTCAGGTGTACAATGTAGTGATGCATCACTTCCATAAACACCTGGTGCTCATCACGACAGCTGCACTCCATCCCTATCACCCACTCAGGCCCCCACCCGCCACCTCCCCTGTAGGAGGAACTGAGGTAGGGCTGGTCGGAGGCGGTATAGACTTGGACTCAGGTTCAGCTTTGAGTTTAAAAGTCCTGGAAAAGCACCAGCCTCTTCAGCAGGAAGTGCTGGACAAACTGCCAACCCAGTTTTGAGAAGAAAAAAGAAAATTAACATCTTTCTTACTAACATCCACAAAAATGGATTTTAAACCCCACCCCAGAAGGTCAGGAACAAAGCCTGGGGAGCATGTTTAGCAAGGCAGTATGGGTAGCCCTGCCCAAAGGCCCCAAGGAGGGGGGACGGCCTGGGGCGATATTAGAGACGTTTTTTTTAAAGTTTTTTTTATTTACTTGAGAGAGCGCACGAGGTGGGAGGACAGAGGCAGGGGGACAAGCAGACGCCCCACTGAGCAGGCAGGGAGCCTGACTTGGGGCTCCATTCCAGGACTCCGAGATCATGGCCTGAGCTAAAGGCAGACGCTTAACCGACTGAGCCACCCAGGCGCCCATATGTGGGACATTTTTAACAGACAAAAGATTAACACCCAGAATATATAAAGACTATGCACAAGCCAGTGAGAAAAAATAAATACCCTGGAGGAAATGGGTGAATTCTGTGCTTAGAAAATCTCAAGAGCTCAGATGCCCCATAGCTGGTTGGAAAGCTGCCCAGCCCCACTGGCAAGCAGGGGGGCAACGCATATCAAAACAAGGCAATATCGCTGTTCAATATCCCAAACATTTTATAACTTATAATACCCAGGGTGCTGCGGGGGGCAATGGGGGCACTGGAAGAGGGGTACCAGATGCTGGGGAACGGGGCTGGGCCCGCTGACCCCGCGTGAGGCCACCCTTCCAGACGTGGGGACCGGGAGGGGAGGGGCAGGGGCGTGGGGGGAGGCATGTGGACCCCTCCCTGCCCCGGCCCCCTGGCTGTTTATCCAGCACTTACCCTAGTGTGTACAAAACCCTCTGTCTGGGCTCTGATCCCTGGGAAGAAGCCTGAGCTGCTAGAGAAAAACAGGGAGGGGCCAGCCCAAGGAGCAGTCTGGGCAAACGGTGACGGCTCCCCAGGCCTTGGCCCCAGGAGACTTTGAGGTACGGCCTCCGTCACCCAAGCCCCCTCCTATTACTGTAGGTCTGATCACCTCCTATTACCGTAGGACTGTTGTAGCAGAGGAAGAGGGGGGAGTGCACACCCACCCAGGCAGCTTCCGCCCCCACATAGCTTTCCTGAGCTTTACCTGCCCTGCAGTAACACCTGCAACAGTGTGGGGAGGTGGGTGCAGCTCTGAGGACGGGTTCTACACCATCCTCGTCCGCTTTGTTCCTGGGGTGGGGTGGGGTGCCACAGAAGCACAGAGGGGAGACTGCCCTGGGAGCCAGCCCACCGCGGACCATGCACATCACCCCCAAGGGCCCCTCCTGGGGTGTTCTGATTTGGCAGCAGGGCATTGGCCTCCCCTGAGGGCCTGGGCCAAGCCGCAAGGCTTTGCAGGTTGCTGTCCACTTGACCATGTTATTAGCTTCTGCTTCTGGGACTCTTTAAATGTCTCTAGGGTTCAAGGATGCTATAAATTTCTGGTCAGGATCCTGTCTCCTTTTCTGCTCTAGTGTCCATCAGCCTTACATGGTCAGGTGGCCCTGTCCGAACTCCCTGCAGAGAGGATGGGGACCTGGGGGGCTGTTTCCCCTCCTCTGTCTTTTCTGGAGGCTCCTGACCTCCTTCCAGGAGGTCAAGCACATAAATTCCTTTCCTGTCAGAGAAGCTTAAGGAGCACCCCATCACCACGGGGAGAACTAATAGTGAGAGGTACCCATCCTGGACCTCAAGAGAAAAGGGATGAGAAGGCCTTGGGGTTTAGAGTAAACATGAACCCCTAAAAACAGATGATCCAGGGAACCCACTGAAAGGGACGGGGGCGGCAGCAGCCCCCAGACCCCTGCCCCTGGGTCCAGAAGGAGCAGTGCACCTGCAGAACACCTGAGCAGGAGGCCGGGGGGAGCCCTGACGCACCGGGAAGGAAGGGTGTGCTGTGCCCAGGAGAACAGACACAAAGTGATGCTAAATAAGGATACCCACCATCGGGGCGCCTGGGTGGCTCAGATGGTGAAGCGTCTGCCTTCGGCTCAGGTCATGATCCCAGGGTCCTGGGATGGAGCTCCGCATCGGGCTCCTTGCTCGGCGGGAAGCCTGCTTCTCCCTCTCCTTCTCCCACTCTCCCTGCTTGTGTTCCCTCTCTTGCTGTGTCTCTCTCTGTCAAATAAATAAAAATCTTTAAAATAAAAAAAAATTTTAAAAAAAAAGGATACCTACCGTCAGTGATGCTTTGGACTTCCAGGTGGGCAGACCCGGGTGTGTGAGTGGCGGGCTGTGTCACCGCTCTTGGGGACTCTACCTCATGTCCTCCTGGCCCACCTTGTCCTCCGCTACCCCGTAGGGACCTGCTTTGCACAGAGGCTGTGGGAGTGGGGAAGACTTTCATGGGGGTCAGGGGAGAGGCAGGAGACGGGAGAGGGCATCTCTGATGAAATGATACATGAGCAGAGCTATGAGGATAATAGAGAAGAAGGCACAGCAAGTGCAAAGGTCCTGAGGCACAAGTATGCTGGGGGTGTTGAGGATCTACAAGGAGATGGGTGGCTGGAGCCCTGAGAGCAAGGCAGAAGGAGAGGAGAGGAAGCCACAGAGGTTGGGGAGGGTGAACTTAGGTGCTAGCGAGCTGGGAACTAATGCAAATGTTTGGTTTTGAAAAGGCACTGGGTCCCCATGCACATGGTGGAGAGGCCATCCAGAAGAGAGGGGTGCTGGCCAGGATCAGGGTGCTAGCAGCAAAGGAGGAAGAGGTAGCTCTCTTAGGATGCATTTTGAAAGGAGAATGAAGAGGCTTGGAGAAGGCCCACCCCACACATGGGCCATGGGTCCCTCCCTGGACAGCAGGCATCGAGTCCGCAGCCTGCACACAGGAGGAACTCAGCAATGGCTCAGTGCAACATGCAGCCTGCCCCGCCCCCCGCCCCCCGGAGAAGCAGCTCCATGACTGCCTGGAAGGCCTGGACCTGATCCAGAAGACCAGACTCCCACCGAGAACCTCACATGAATCCTCCCAGCCACAGTCAGCTCTGTCCAGCCACTTCCATGCCCATCCACACGTCCACGAGCGTCCACGTCCCTGCAAACTCTGGCTACTCCATGCCCTCCAGGGCCAGGCTCAGGGAGAGGCCCACATGGGCTCTGCAGGTGGCTGCGATGGTGTAGACAGGGGGTTCCAGAGGCCCGGACATTTGTTCTGTGGGACAGGACACTGCCCTGCGTGTGCCTGTCTCCCTGCATGGCTGTAGGGGGACCAGGCAGGGCCCCTAGTCCATGTCTGAGGTAGGTACTACCACTCAGCTTTCAAACGTGGCATCACTGGGTTATGGACCCCCTGCTCCCCAGATTGTGACCCCCACAAAAGCCTTGAGCAGATTTTTATGGAAAGCCAGGCTTCTTCTCCGGGTCGTCTTAGACAGGGGCTCATGAGCCTCACCCTCCATACTATTTGGTGGCATTGACAGGCCCCTGCACCCATCTAGGGCCGGGTATGTGGCTAGGCCTGACGACTGGGCACTTCGGCCACCTCCAGCCACAGTTGGTTCAGGGAGTGGCACATGACCAAAGCTGCCAGTCCCCGGGCATCCCCAGGGGAGTTCTGAAAAGACTGGCTTTTTTTTTTTTTCCCACCAGGAAGGGCTGAATTAGTGAGGTGTAGACAGGGGGCTGTGTGCATTGTGATCTGCAATCACTCGGGGACAGCCTGCCCAAGAGGGAAGCCATCACAAAGGAGCACAGCCAGACCCACAGATGAAGAAGAGACTCCTGGATCCAGTCATGCTTGAAACTCCTTGGACATTTTATTGTATTTATTTATTTTTTTACAGGGGGAGGGGCTGAGGGGAAGGGAGAGAGAGAATCTCACGTGGACGCCATGCCCAGTGACAAGCCTGATGCAGGGCTCCATCTCACAACCGTGAGATCAAGACCTGAGCCTTAATCAAGAGTCGGACGTTCAACCGACTGAGCCACTCAGGAGCCCCACTCTCCCTGGACATTTTAGTCACATGAATCAACAAACCTCCCCATGCTCAAGCAGTTTTGGCATGCAGAAGGGATGCACCAATGAGGGACCAAGCTCCACAACTTGGTCAACGGAGGGGTCAGATGCAAGAGGAGAGTGCAGAGCAAGAGCTCTGCAGAGGCAGAAAATCAGGGCCAAGGGGCCCTGGAGGAATGTCAGCACTCTTGGGAATCTGGGAGCTGGGACAGGGTGAATTGGGCCAGCTTCCTCCAGGCCTCAGGGGATAAGAAGACCTCAACACATTCCAGTGCAACCCAGCCTTTTTAAGATCTGGATAAGGGTTTGTGCTCGGACTACTCAGGATTGGTTTAACCTCCTCTCTTAACAAACACTTGGGTCATTTCCAGTTCCTCACTGCTATCAGTACTCTGTTTTGAACATTCTAAGACATGTCCCGGGAGAAGTCCACTGGTTTCAGGCATGGCTGGATCCAGGCCTGGCATCTCCTGGACTGAATGGACTGTGCCAAACATGAACATCTATCAGTTATGTCCAGTGATTTGTCACTCCCACATGAGAGTCCATGAAGTCTTCTGCACCCATCTGCGCTCCCCAGGACACAGGAAGCAGAGAAGGGGATCTCATTTTGTATAGAAGGCTGTGATGGGGCAGGAAGTTGCCTGAGGCCACATGGCGGGAAGGTAGCAGGAGGGAGCACCCCTGCCTCCCATCTGCAGACATAGGCTTTTCCCCTGCCAGAGGTACATTCCAGAGACCCCAGGGTCAGACTCCAAAGTTCACAATCTGGTGAAACCCGGTTCTGCAGTGAGTCCTTGGGCAAGTCCCTTTCTATTCTGAGCTTCCATATTCCCATCTATAAAATACAGAGAGTCCCAACCTAAGCGCTCTGCAGAAATGCCAGAGGTGGCTCAGTCTGTTAAGCATGTGACTCTTGATTTCAGCTCAGGTCATGATCTCAGGGTCATGGGACCGAGCCCTGCAGTTGAGCCCCGTGGCAGAGTCTGCTTGTCCGTCTCCCTGTGCTCCTACCCCAACTCACGCTCTCTCTGTCTCTCTCTAAAATACATAAATAAATGAAATCTTAAAAAAAAAATCAAAGAGGGCGCCTGGGTGGCTCAGTTGGTTAAGCGACTGCCTTCGGCTCAGGTCATGATCTTGGAGTCCCTGGATCGAGTCCCACATCGGGCTCCCTGCTCCGCGGGGAGTCTGCTTCTCCCTCTGACCCTCCCCCCTCTCATGTGCTCTCTCTCATTCTCTCTCTCTCAAATAAATAAATAAAAAATCTTTAAAAAAAAAAATCAAAGAAAGAAATGTCAGAGGCAGACTCTGTCCTGGTGCTCCAGCTCCTGCTCTGAAGAGTACATTAAAATGCACACTCACATTTTAGAACTCTATAGGTTTTCTGCATAAACAGCTAACAATTACTGAGAACTTCCTATGTGACAAGCAAGTTTTTACATGGATTCACTAATTCAGTCCTCTCAACAACCAGAGAAGGTAGGTATTGCTATTCTCTGTATCCTATGGATGGAGAAGCCAAGACAGATAGAGGTTCGATAGCTTTCCTCAATTCTAGTCGTGTTCTTAATAGGTTTGGCCACCATTGCTTTGTTGGCCTCACAAAATGAAATGGTAAACATTTGCTCACTTTTTAGTCTCTGGACAGGTTTGTGTAAGGTTGGTGACATTTCTTTAACTGTTTAGAAGAATTCCCCAATGAAACCATCTGATTTAATCAACTAATTAATTTTTATTATTATTATTTTTAACTAGGCTCCATGCCCACAATGGGGCTTGAACTCACAACCCTCAGGTTGAGATTCGCATGCTCTACTGACTGAGCCAGTCAGGCGCCCCTGAAACCACCTGAATTTAGAATTTTCTTTGTGGGAAGATTTTAAATTATGGATTAATTTTATTTAATTGGTATAGGACTACCCAGATTTTCTACTTCTTCTAATGTCAGTTTTGGTAAATTGTGTTACATTTAAATTTCAAATTTATTGTCATAGAGTTGTTCATACTATCCTCTTATTACCCTTTTAAAAAATTTTAATTAATTAATCAATTAACTTATTTACTTATTTTTAAGTAGCCTCCACACCCAGCATGGACCCAATGCAGAACTTGAACTCACAACTCTGAGATCAAGACCTGAGCTGAGATCAAGAGTTGGATACTTAACCAACTGAGCCACCCAGGTGCCCCTTTAAATTTTATTTTTAAGTAATCTCTACACCCAATGTGGGGCTCAAGCCCCAAGATCAAGAGACTTATGCTGCACCAACAGAGCCAGCCAGGTGCCCCTTGTTACCCTTTTAATGTTTATAGTATCTCCTGATGTCCTCTTTTTCATTCCTGATATTGGAATTTGTGTTTTCTTTTTCTCACTAGACATTTCCAGGAGTTTATGAATTCTATTAATCTCTTCAAAGAACCAACTTTTGGCTTTGTTGATTTTCTCTAATTGAGAAAATTGTTGATTTTGCTGTGTTTCATTAATTTTTGCTCTTGTTTTTGCTATTTCCTTTCACCTTTGGGTTTAATTTATTTTTCTAGTGCCTGAGTTGGAACTTAGAGCATTAATTATCAACCTTTCTTCTAAAGCTATAAATTTTCCTCTAAGCACAGGTTTACCTGCATCCCACTGTGTTTGATATGTTATATTTTCACTATTGCTCACTTCAAAATATTTTACAATTTCCGTTGTGATTTACTATTGGACCCTTAATTATTTAGAAGTGTGATGTTTAGATTCCAAGCACTTGGAGGCTTTCTAATAGTTTTCTTGACATTGAGTTTTAATTTAATTCAGAGAGGACAAACTTGTATGATTTCAGTCCTTTGAAATTTGTTGAGATTTTATGGCCCAGGATATGGTCTATTTTGAATAACATTTTTTTAAATATTTTATTTTGAAGTAAAAAAAAAAAAAAAAGCCCCAACATGGGGCTCAAACTCGCAACCCTGAGATCAAGGGTCAAATGCTCCATTGGTGGAGCCAGCTAGGTGCCCCTATTTTTTTTTTAAGGATTACTTATTTATTTGAGAGAGATAGCAAGAGAGCACAAGCAGGAGGGAGGAGCAGACTCCCTGCTGAGCAGGGAGCTGATGCAGGGGCTCAATCCCAGGACCCTGGGATCATGACCTGAGTCAAATGCAGATGCTTAACTGACTGAGCCAACCAGGCGCCTCCGCAGGTGCCCCTATTTTGATTAAGATTCTATGTGCACATGGAAAGAACCTATATTCTACAGCTATTGGGTGAAATGCTGTATGTATGTGAATTAGAGCAGGCTGGTTAATCTTGTTGAGATTAGAGCAGGCTGGTTAATCAGAGTCCAGAACAGGTCCTCACATACACAGTTACTTGATTTATGATGGATGCTCTTTTCCAATTCAAGGGGAAAATGATGGTCTTTTCAATAAATGATGCTGGGTCAACTGGATATTCATACTTAAAAAAAAGCGCTCTGGCCTCTAAGACACTATTCAGAAGAATAGTGACCCATCATAGATGGTAAAACATTTAAGCTTCTAAAAGACAACGTAGGAGAATATTCCAATGAAAAAGCACTAATCGTAAGAGAAACGACAAATAAATTGGACTTCACTGAGAATCTCTTCCGTTCATTATAAGCAATAACAAACCAGGAGTGGCAGATTTCTGCAGTATCTTCAATACTGTACATTTTCGAGTATCCATCGACAATACCGAACCATGTGCCAGGGTTCGGTCCGCACATATCCAGAATATATAAAGAACCTCTACGAAACAATAAGAAAATGGAGACGGGTGTGAACGCGGGCGGCCGATGCCAGAGCTAGGCTCCAATCACCGGGCCTTGCAGGAACAGCTCCTGCCCCGTGGCCCTCTCCGAGCCTTACCGGGAACTCGCTCAGTCCTCCTTAAGCGGGGAGGCGGCGGGGAAGCTCTGGGCCGCGGCTCCGCCCCGGGGGCTGCCTTTTCCTTAGAAGGCGAAGCCCCAAGCCTCGCCTCTCGCCGGCAGAGAGCCGCGCTGTGCGCCCCGCGCGCCCCTCGCCGCGACGCCGCCGCCGCACCCCGCAGGAGCGCGGAGGCCCGTGCACTCGCGCGCCAGCCGGGCCCAGGCGCGGACGGGCTGGCGAGGGGCGGGCGCGCGTCCTCGCCGCTTTGGATGGAAGGATCGAGGTCGGCGGAGACGGCGGCCAGGAGATCCTGAGGCTAGAGCTCCTCCACAGCCCCGCGCCCGCGACATGCCGCGGGAGAGGTGAGCAGGGCGACCTCGCCGTGGGAACGGCGACGCCCGGGACAAACACCGAGGACGGCGAGGCGCGGGGGCGGGTGTGCTCCGAGCGCGCGGCCGGGCAGGGTCCTGGCCGTCGCCTGTCACCCGCCCGCGCCTCCGCTGCCCGCGCACTCGTCTTCGAGCGCGGGCACGGCGGCCCCAAAGCATATCGCCATCTCCCCGCGGGCCTTCCTATCCCGGGCAGCCGTGGGGATCTTTGTGATTTAACTTGGAATCCGAAAGAATGTGACACCATGTTCGGTGTCACAAAACGAACGGTCCCTCGCAGTTGGCGGCAGCCCTTCCCCGCGCCCCGCTGCACCCTCCCTGCGGGGCGACCTCTTCCCAGAGCTGGCTCCCCGCCGCCAGCCAGGCCGGGGCGCTGAGCTCGTCTCCCCGCAGGTGCCGCGCCCCTGGCCCGCGTCCTCGCCATGGAGGTGCTGCGGCGCTCCTCGGTCTTCGCCGCGGAGATCATGGACGCCTTTGACCGCTCGCCCACCGACAAGGAGCTGGTGGCCCAGGCCAAGGCGCTCGGCCGGGAGTTCGTGCACGCGCGGCTGCTGCGCGCTGGCCTCGCCTGGAGCGCGCCTGAGCGCGCCGCTCCCGCCCCCGGAGGCCGCCTGGCCGAGGTGTGCGCGGTGCTGCTGCGCCTGGGTGAGTGCGGGCCCGGCCGGCGGGTCCCCTGGAGGCGCCCTCCGCTTCTGGGCCTCAGTTTCCTTTGCGGGCAGAGAGGGGGTGGCCGGGGGTGTTGAGGATAGCCTTGTGCAGGGCACACCTACCCACACTCCCCTCTTTACCCCTTAGGCTCGCCTGCCCACCCGCCACATTGCTCCCCAACATGCCTGCTCAGCCCAGATTTCAGACATTCTGGCCATAAAGACTAGAAAGCTCCAGGAAGAATACTGTTTTGGTGGCTGAACTTCCAGAGTGACCCTTGTACTGAGCTGGGCACAAAAATCCTTTGTGGGACCACGTGTCCCGATGTTTGTTTTGGAAAATAGGTCTTTGCGGCTCCTGCCTGAAATCCCACTGCTCTTTCCTCTTGATGTGGAGGCCTGGTAGGGCGCCCTCTGGAAATTCGGTGCCCCAGGAGGGTCAAAGCCACCATGGGTCTGGGCAGCCAAATCCCACCTGGCCAGCGGGTCATGCTTAGACAGCTAGGGTTACTTAGTTGGAGTGGGGTCCCGCCCAGCAGGGTAACTGTTTCCATCTTCCGAGGGGGTGGGGCCAGCCCAGCTGATTCAGTTTACTTCACCACCAGGACTCAGGTCGCTCACTCTATAACTGGTTGTTGGGAGTGGGGAGCAAAGATGGAGCCCTGATGGGGTGGCTCTCCACACCGAGTGTGGGGAAATGCTGGTCCAGGATGCAGGGCTGTAGGGGGTGCTCTGTGAAAGGGGACACCCTGTCTCTTCCCAGACTGACACCAGTGTCTCTTTGTGCCCTGTTAGTGCTGTGTAGACCCAGCTGCCCAGGTGTGGGGCAGACACACAGATTCCATGGGGGCAGTGTAGAAGATTGTTAGGAAGCCTGCTAGCCCACCCAGGCCTCGGGGGAGGTGGAGAGCCAGTGGGGTTTGGGGAATCAGGCAGGGGTCCAGAGGACCTGGGCTCCCATGAGGTCAGCCACCAATGGCCGTTCCCTCAGCTGGGCAGTGGGGATGGCACTGGGGGAACATTCTAGAGGGCCTTGGAGAAGATGTTTCTTTGGTCTCCCAAGAGGCCCCCCAAACCCTGGGGTAGCCAGAAGGAAGTCTTGCCTCCGTCCTGGCCTGCTCTGCGACTCTGCCCCCAGCCTCTCCGTCTCTGTCTCCTTGTCTGTGAACAGGAGCTGGGTCCTGCCTCTGCCCTGAGCCCAGAGTCCCTATTGTTTAAACTTGTCTGGAAAGCCTGCTTTGGGCTCTGCCGTTCTGAGCAGACTGATTTCTGTGCCCTCAATCCCGTGTCCCACCCTGGAGCCCCAACGCTTCGGGCCTGGTCTTGGGGAGCAGGGGCTGGCCAGGTGCCCAGCACTGGCCCTCTCAGGAGCAGGGCCTTCAAGGTCCTTCCCCAGCGCCAGGCTCTGTGTAGTCCCTGGGACTCTGCCCTGGCAGATCGCTAAGGAGGGCGATGACTTGGACCCCCAGAGCCCTCTCGTTCATGCCTTTCTGCTGCATTCTGCTCTTGGAGCTGCTCTGCGTAGCCCCCTCATGGCTGGCACTGTCCCCCTGCCCCCCCCGTGGGCCCCCCACGCCCCCCCCCCCCCCCCCCAGCACAGACGCCTAGCTCCTGGTGCAGCGGCTCACAGGTAGAAGCCTGGATCATGTCCCCATGGGTGGTCTCTTGGGCCCTGTCCCCAGCAGCCCCGAGGTCTGCATGTGGGAACGGTCAGGCCCGCCCTGGGAATTTCCATGCCCCCCGCCCGCCCCCAACCGCCCACCAGCCTCGCCAGTTTCTGCTCTGCATCCAGATCTTAGTTAATTAGATGGAGTGCAGCTGGCCCCAGGGATGACGCAGACGCCCTTATCGGCCCCGGGCTGTCCTGTCCACAGCATTTCCCTGTTTGCGTTGGCTGCATAAGTGACTGGGCTGGGGGACACCCAGTCCGCGGGCTGTGTGGAATTCCCGGCACATCCCTTCCAGGGGCGCCGCAGCGCGCGCGGGCAGCGGGCAGGGCCGCTGAGAGGGCATTTCCTCTGCTGAGTGTGGCCGCCCATCCAGACACACCCACTTGGCACCGGGAGCCCAGGTTTGAGCCTGGGCGGTGCTGGTGGCCCCGGGCAATGGCTTAGCTTCTCGGTTCACGGTGCGGAGCCAGGGCCTGAGCCAGGACGCCCCTCTGAGGCCGCGTCCAGGGGCGTCACCTTTGTGGGGTCGCTGGCATAGCCCCCGCCCATGCAGGGCTCTGGCTGCCTGCCCAGTCCGCCTGCCGCCCGGGCAGCTCACTGTGGGCCATGAGTCACACATCAGGCACGGCCCTCGCTCCTGCTTGGGATTCCCGCCCCACCGGCCCAGCCGGCTTGGCCCTGGGTGGGGGTGGGGGGTGGCTGGCTTGTCAGAAGGCGCGGGCTGCAGGGGCAGGCCTGGGGGTGCCCACGGTATCCCCTTGGTCTTCTTGTCCCCAGGGGCCACGGTGGGGTCAAGTGGGGGTGGCAATTTGACAGGCTGAGTCGGGGGTCAGCGATCAGGCCTGTTCAGTGCTATGGGCCATGAGCAGTGGGCTGGTGACGGCGGGGCTGGGGTCAGGCAGGCACGACCACCTCTGACCCCGTGTGACTGCCTAGGGGACGAGCTGGAGCTGATTCGGCCCAGCGTCTACCGCAACGTGGCTCGCCAGCTGAACATCTCCCTGCAGTCTGAGACCGTGGTGACTGACGCCTTCCTGGCTGTGGCCTCTCAAATCTTCTCTGGAGGTAGGCCTGGGCACCCATCCTGGGGCGCCCATGGTGCTGTGGTGGGCCGGGGTCTGTGGGCCAGAGCAGGGCCTTGCTGCAAGTAGCCCCACAGGTCCCGGAGCCACCTTCCAGCTGCACAAACCGGCCCAGAAGCTTGACTCAAACAGGGCTGTGCGGTGCCTCCCCGGGTTCTGAGGACGGTGGGTCCGTCCTCTGGGCAGCTGGCCCCGGGCCTCTCACGTGGCTCTGACCGGCATTAGCTGGGGTGCAGTGGACCGAGGTCTTGCTGGGCTGCGAGGTCCAGGTTGCCCGTTGGTGTTGCTCGTTGGCTGGAGGGGGGCCAGGCCGTCCCCAGTGTGTCCTGCACGTGGCCCTGGGCCTGGGGAATGGGCGTCTCATGGCGTGGCACCAGGTCCCAAAGGGGAGGGTCACAAACAGCCTGGGTGGGCATCGTCAGGCTCTTGTGCTGTAACCCCAGAAGTTACACTCTCACTCTGCCGAGTTCTGTTGGTCAAAGGCACGTCGCGGGGGGAGCCCCACATCCCAGGAGGGGGATTCAGGAGGGCATGAGCCCCAGTGCAGCGGCTTGCTGGAGAGTCTCTGGGGAATCGCAATACACCTGTCTCACCTGGCTGGCCCACACTCACCTGGGAATCTCCTGGTGCCCCATCTGTGCCCTCACCCCCAACTTCAGCTCCTGCTGCTTCCTGTCTGTACACCCACCTCTAGGCTCACAGGAGGCTAAAGGACCCCCCAACCCTTCTCCTGTCCCCGTGTCCTCTCCTTGGAACCCTGCTGGGCTCTCTGTGGTCCGTAGACCTCCATCGACCTCATCTCCCCACCTGTGCTCTGTGAGTCTGTCCCTGCGTCCTGCTGTGTAACGGGCCAAGCTCTGCCATCTAAGCCACCGGAGCCCCAGCCCCACTCAGCACCTCCTCTGTCAGCAAATCCCGCAGGTGTTCCCTGGCACCCCGAGGTGTTGAACGGGACAGCCAGTCCCAGCCCTCAGGGAGGGAAAGCTGGGGGCCGTGGAGCTAGAGAGCTCCGGATGCTGCATCCCAGCTGGAGTGGGGAGTGAGTGGTCATGTGCCAAGTGGGGAGGGCCAGCCTCCCTCTGGTGCTTTCTGGAAGGTCCCCAGGCAGCAGGGAGGCCTCATACCCCCTCCTCTGGGAGGCGGTTCTGGGTCTGTTGCTGACCAGCCGAGTGACCTTGGCCTTGGTTTCCTTGTCCATAGGATGATTGGGACAGCAGCAGAGTTAGGTAGGGGGTACCAGGGGGAGCCACAGTCCCCACCCCCTGCAGATGCAGCCCACACTCTGCAGGGGAACACCTCCGCCACTGCAGGGGAAAGGACATGGAGTAGAGGGGCTGCCTCATCCCATTGGAGGTGGACCCCCAGCCCAGCTGATGTCCAGCCCCACTGACCACATCCCTCTGGGGTGACCACATGTTGACCTCTAGTATCCCTTCCCAGTGAGGCCCCACCAACTCCTGGTGGGTGCGGTGGGGACACGGGATGGCCAGCTGCAGAAGCCAGCCTTCTCCAGGCTGCCACCAGTCAGCACGGACACCCCAGGGGTCAGCAAGGCTAGGACATCGTGATGGGGGTGCTTGGGTGGGCTGGTCGGAGGGCCAGTTTTCTTCAGAGTGTTCTAACAGTCCTGACCTTGGTCCTGGGGGAACCCCGTGAGGGTGACGTGGGAAGGTGCCTTGAGGAGGAGGCAGCAGGGGGGGGCCCAGGAAGACTGAGGTGCAGCGGGCATTCGAGGCTGGTGACCACCTTCAGCCCTCCCTGGGCTCCTGTGTCCTGGGCCTGATGCTGGTGCATGGGTGGCCGCCCTGTGTCTGTCTTGGGGGTTGGGCGGCTGGTTTATGAGCCGAGGTCTGGCTTTAAAAGGAAGGCTTATCTTTGAGAATGCAGCTCTGGCCTGCTGGTGGTTGGGACCGAGCCGGGAGGCCCGACTAGGCCCCTGGGTGGTGGCTGGTGTGTGGGCAGGAGACAGTGGACAGGGGGCCCAACACAGCGCACCCAGTCCACCTGCCCGGCCGTGCTCGATGTGTGTACAGACCCGAGAGGTTCAGAAAGGCTCTGGGCTCTGGGAGGGCGATGGAAGGCCTTGGGACCGGGGAGGGGTGGGGATAATGGACACAGGCCACTGGCAGCTCAGTCCACTTGTGGAGTTCAGTTAAAGTCTTGTGATTTTCATTTGAGATGGGGCAGAATATACCCCTTCACGTTCAAGCACCTCCAGCCACTCAGCGCCCGCAGGCCTGCCCCACGCGGCCCCCGCTCCTTCCTTCTGGCAGAGCCTCCACACCTGCACCTGCCCCATGGGGCTCTGGGGCAGCTGCTCTCTCACTGGCTGTGTGACCTGCAGCTGGTGTCTTAACATCTCTGAACCTCAGGGCCACCTGGAAAGGGAACAGGGGCGGGGCTCCGTGGAACGTGACGTTGTGGATCTGCCGGCTCTGCGGCGACCTGGCTCTCAGACTGTGCCCCTCGCCAGCTTGGCTGCCCCTCCCACCCTCCCCCTTGCTGCCAGGCCTCCCCTTTGCCCCTCGTCCGCCCCCCTTTCTCCACAGGGTCAGCCCCAGCCACAAGGCGCTGGGCAGCTTTGGTCCATCCCTGTCTCCCTGTGGCCCCCCCCCCCGGGGGGCCTGGCCTTGCACACACTGACCCTCACGCTGCACCCTGCGCCCCCACTTCCTCCTGGCAGGCCCCCTGGGGTGTGGGCAGTGCCTGAGGCAGGGCTCTGGCTGGCGGCCGGGGCAGCTTGGAGGGCAGGGACCTGTGGAGGTGTCTCTGAGCGGCCGTGCTCCCGTCAGAGGCAGTGGCCACCAGCGCAGCTCCTGGCAGCGTTCGCCCTTTGGCTGCTCAGCTCCCTTCAGGGGAAACACTGATTTTTCCCTCCCTGATTAAAAGTTGGCAGGAGTTTTTGTTTTCTTCTTATTATTGCAAGAGCAAAATAGTTTACCACAGAAAGATCGGAAAATGCAAAAGATAAACAACTCTTAGAAACCAATACTAAAAATGAGCAAAGGATCAGAATAGAAGTTTCTCCGAGGAAGATGTGCAGCTGGCTGGGAGCCCGCGAAGAGTGCTCCCCCCCAGCCCCCAGGGTGACGCACGGGGCCCCAGTGCAAGGCCCACCACCGGCGCACCGGGGTGGCAGGACTCAGTGGAGTCGAGCACCGGCGAGGACGTGAGCGGCGCGGCCCGGGAACGCGGTTTGACTTGAACGGAGTCCCCACTCCTGGGTGTCTGCGATACACACGTCCAGAGCGCGCCACTCCGAATAGCCACCACGTGCGGACACCCCAGACGCCCACCGTCTGCTGAGTGGGTGCGCGAGGTGTGGTGTCTTCACCGGCGGCACACCCCGTGGCCGTGGGGAGAGACGCTGAGCCCCGCGGCCACGCGGATGGACCTTGCGGACACTGTGCCCGGTGCAAGGAGCTAGACCCAGCATGGAGAGCTGGGTGGGAGCCCTTCAGAGCAGATACCTAGAACGGGGAAATCCGCGCACGCAGAGAGTGGAGGTGCGGTGGCCGGGGCTGGGGAAGGGGCCTGACTGCTGGCGGTGGGGGCTGAGCCAGAGCTGCTCAACGCACCCTTCGGTAGTTAAACCCCTGTAGTTTATGGGAATTTATTACCAACTTACGGTAATGGGACGATCTCTCCAGAAGACCCGAGGCCCGCCCCCTGGAGACCGGCGAGCCGGTGCCTTCCAGGCCTTCAAGTGTGGCCGCCACGGGGAGCTTGCCGGCCCTCGGGGGACCGTGAGGCCTCTGAGGGTCGCGGCACAGAACGTGGCGTTCACCTCGGGGAGCAAGGTGCGAGACCCCTGTCACCGTGACCCGGGGCCCTGGCGGCCCGGCCGTGGAGGTGGGGGTAGCGTGCGCAGGACCTGGGTGGCGGGAATGGGGCCTCGGGGGGCCGGGGCTCAGGTGAGATTTCAGACTTGGATTTTTTTCAAAGTAAGCTCTACACCCACCGTGGGGCTTGAACACACTCTCCCGGGATCAGGAGTCACGCTCCACCGACTTCGTGAGCCGGCCGGGCGGGCGCTCCCTAACTTGGATTTATTTTGAAAGAGATGGAAAGTAACAGTAACAGGAGGGTTTTAGGCAGGTCCAATTTATGGGCTTCAAAATTTTTCTTGTTCTGGAGATGAAACTTACGCAACACTCAGGCATCGTGAAGGGCACCGTTCAGTGGCCTTTGGTGCATCGGCTGTGCCGTCCACCCCCCACCCCCGTTTCTCATCGCCGTGGGAGGACACCGGGAGCCCCCTCGGCACTCACCTGTGCCCCTCCCCGCTGCTCCCTTTCTGTCTCCCTGCATTTACCGGCTCTGGACTGTTCACGCACATGGACTCAGATGGACCCGCACCGCATACGTGGCCTTTTGAGTCGGCTGCTTCTATTGAGCACCGTGTTTCTGAGGCTCCGCCCCCAACCCGTGGCAGGTGTCAGGGCTCCATCCCTTTCCGTGGCTGAGTTCTGTCCCCCTTTATTTTCCTTTCACTTGATGGGCGCTTTGTCGCTTCCTCATTTTGGGGACTGACGGCTCTGGCTGCTGCATGCAGGTGCCCTGGGGGCAGGGGTGCCCTCTGCCGACACTGCCTCCTGGGGCGCCCATCCTGCCAGCACCGCGGCGGCGCGTGCGGGGCGTGCGGGGCGTGCGGGGCGGCGGCGCGTGCGGGGCGGCGGCCCGTGCGGGGCGGCGGCGCTTGCGGGGCGTGTGGGGCATGTGGGGACGTGCGGGGCGGCGGCGCGTGCGGGGTGTGCAGGGCGTGCCGGGCGTGGCCTTTCACAGCGCCTGCGGGCACGCTCGGGCTGTTTGCCCCAGCGGCCCGCAAGGTGCAGCCCGCATGACATGTGAAGCTTTAATCTGATAGATGGCGATCTCTACCTTGTGTTCTCTGACCTTTCTTCGGTTATTCGTGAGGGCATACATTTTGCAGACGTTTGATGCAGTTGTAGTTTTTCTTTGTGAAGCAGCTGTTTATTCTGTGCTCCTGTTTCTTTTGCAAGTTTTCTCTTTGCTCTCGCTGACTCGTGAGTTCTCCTTGCGCTTTAAGGAAGCCCACGCCCTAGCGTCGGCAGGCATGCTTGCCCCCACTGTCCTTTGGCGGCCTCTTCCCGTCGGGCGGGCTCCGTGCTGGTTCTGCTTCCCAGCAGCTCCTTGGTCTGGAAGGCGGTTCCCCTCACGGGCCTCGGCTGCTTTATGCACACCGTGTCCTGGTGCCCTCACCTGGCCCATCAGAACAGACAGGCCCGGGGCAGGTGCCCCTGAGGCCGCCCCCGTGCAGTGTGTGCAGCTCTGAGTCAGTCGCCCCCACCCCAGCCTCAGTTTCCTCCTTCCCACACGGCCTTGCTGTCTCCTCAGCTCCTCCAGTGGATGGTGGGCTGGGTGAGGTTGGCCTGGGCTTTGGCGCAGGTGTATGATGGAGGCTTGGAAAAATCTCCGCCCGAGAACTGCCCTGGAGGGTGGCAGGGCCGACGCGTCGCGGGTGGTGGCTGGGGCTCGCGGGGAGCTCGGGGAGCTGCGGGGAGGGGCAGCGTCAGAGGCATGGCGGGGGCGTGGCTCAGAGTCTCAGCCTTCCTGTGACCCCGAGGGCTGGACCCGAGCCAGGGCTTGGGTGGCCTTCTGCTGACCAGCGTCTGTCTCTCTCCCTGCAGGCATCACGTGGGGCAAGGTGGTGTCCCTGTACTCGGTGGCCGCAGGGCTGGCCGTAGACTGTGTGCGGCAGGCCCAGCCTGCCATGGTCCACGCGCTCGTCGACTGCCTCGGGGAATTTGTGCGCAAGACCCTGGCACCCTGGCTGCGAAGGCGCGGCGGATGGGTGAGGGGGACCTGAGGTGCCCGGGCGGGGGTGGGGATGGCTGAGAGCCCGAGCACCTGCGGCGGGGGTTGTGGGGGGCTGGAGGAGGGGTGAGGCCGGGCTGCCAGGCCCAGAGCTGCTCCTGCTGCCCAGCTCCGGAGCTGACCTGTCCTCTGCTACCTCCACGCCCAGAGCCTCCCCCGTCCAGCTCCGGTGCTAAAGACCTGCTGCCCCAGAGCCCCTGCGTGGCAGAAGGTGGTCTGCAGACGTGGGCCCCTTGGCCTGTGAGAGGGAAAGTCCTGTCACTGCCCAGAGCCCCCACACCCTACTCCTCCCAGTCATGTTCCGATGCCAGGATGAGACCAGCCTAGCCCGCAGGGGTGGGTGCGTGAGTCTTACCCACCACAGTCTCCGTGCCCCCCACCTGCCCGCCCAGCCCCGGCCAGGCCTCGGGGGCTGCTGGGCCCTGGGTTTGGGGCGCCAGCCCCCCCAGAGGAGATCTCCGTTTTCTTCTCTGTGATGGGTGGTGGGCAAGGGTGTGTGACGTCCACTGGCTGGGACGACAGAGCTTAGCCTCTGCTGAGGCCAGGCGGTGGCTGGGGCTGTGGTCTCCTCTGGAGTTGGCATTGGTGGGGACAACATTGCTTCCAGGTTGATCCTTGGCTGTGGTCATTCCTCAGCAGAGGGAGCTCGCTGAGGCCTCTGTCCTCCTGCTGTCCCCCCCGCCCCCTCCGGGAGCCAGCACGGGTCAACCCCACGCTCAGCATCCAGACTGCAGCAGGAATAGAAAGAAATAAGGAATGGCCGTTCACTGGGCTTCTGGAAAGCTCGGTTCCCACTCCTCTTCTGAGGGACGGTGTAGCTGGATTGGTCGCTTCCTGGACCCCAGGCTCCACCATGCCGAGGCAGGACGCGGGGGTGTTTGTGGCCCTGTGGGCAATAGGCGGGCGGCCGTGTTGGGAGCTGGCACCTGGCCTGGGGAGGTGGTGGAGTCCCCAGCTGGGCAGTGTCCCGTCTGCCGGCCTCTGCCCACGTCGAGCTCCTCCCTTCCCCTCTCGCGGTCCAGAGCAGACCACAGACCTTCCCTGACAGCCTCAGGCAGCTCCTCACGGGAGTCCGCTGACGTCCCGCACGAGGTGCTCTGTTCTCTAACCGCGTCCTCTTGCCTCCCAGACCGACGTCCTCAAGTGTGTGGTCAGCACGGAGCCCGGCTTCCGCTCCCACTGGCTCGTGGCCGCACTCTGCAGCTTCGGACGCTTCCTGAAGGCTGCCTTTTTCGTGCTGTTGCCAGAGAGATGAGCCACTGCCTCCAGCACAGGCTGAACCCGGGCGCTCCGACCCAGGAGGCCCTGGCCCCCCGAGAGCATCCGCATCTTCGACCGGGCCGGGAAGGCTCCGGCGCTCAGAGCCCCGCCTTCGTGCTGGAGGCCCTGCCCTGAGCCCCTCGCCCGCAGACCCAAGCCCTCCGGAAGGGGCAGCAGGGGGGGCCTCCCTGGCCTGGAGCTGGGCTTCAGTGCCTTCCCCGTTGCTCCCCTTCCTCTGGAAATTCTGCTCGTCCTCCTTCTGGAGCCAGAAAATCAGGGTCATCTCCCGGGTCTGAAAGGAAGGGAGATGGGAACACCAGGCTCTCACTTGATGGCCAGGTCCCCTACGTGAAGAGGGACCTGTCAGGACATGAGCTGGCCTTGGTCCTTGTGGGCAGTGGGCCCTGCTCATTTAGTCAGAAGGTGATGCTGGCCTGGCCAAGGCTGAAGGAGCCGTGGGGTCTTACTGATCTTGGAAACGGCATAAAGCTTATGTGCTGGTTGCTTCGTCCATTTCTGGAGGGATGGGTGTGTCCCCCTCCCATGGCGGGGTCCCTGTGTGGCAGGGACCAGGGGTGGGGGCTCCAGGATGGCACACTGACTTAAGAGTGCACGAGCCCATGAACAGGAAGGTTGGTGTGTGCGTGTTCAATTCCAATAAAGTGTCACGGCCATGGAGAGTGACCCATCTGCTTTCTTGTGCCTGTCCTCGTGCTACTGCCCAGGGCCCGCACAGAGGCGGTGAGCCCAGTGTGATAAACATGAAGCCCACGAGTGTCCCAGCGTCTTCCCTGATGAGGGGTCTGCGGCCACGCTCCACGATGGGGAGCTCATGTGCGCACATACATGCATGCACGCACACGCACGCGCTCCTAGTCACACTCATGCGCATGCACCGGTAACGAGTGGCGGGTTGCTCAGCCGTCCTGCCCGGTGCAGCTCCACACTCCAGCCAGGCCATTCGATGCCTTCTCTTGGCCAACAACAGCCTCCACCCCCTTCTTGGGCTCCCCCGTGGCTACCTCGGGGCCGGCTCCGGGCAGTCCTCACTCTGTGCTTTCTGATGCAAGGACATTGTCCCCAAGCGGGCCCGACTCCTGCTCGGCCACAGGCACACGGTGCCGGGGGGCTGCGATGTGGCCTCTCTCAGTCTGGTTCCTGTTCTGGACGACGAGTGGCTGAGGCCTGCCGAGGTCAGCTGGCCCTGCCTTCCCATCCAGCCTCCCAGGGAAGCAGGAATCCTGACAGACGAGGCTTTTGTGCACGAGCGGCAGCCTGTCCACACCTCGCTGGGAGTCAGCTGCGCTGGGGGGCCCATTGCTTCCTTCAAGCCCTGCCTGGCCCCCTTGCACCCTCCCCAGGGCTGGTGCCCTGGTCAGGTCAGGTCTGCTGCACCTGCCTCGTGTCCTCCCTCACGCCTGGCCCCAATCCTGAGGCAGGCAGGCAGCAGAGGGGATGCTCAGGACAGTAGCGAGGTCTGAGGCCGCTCGGACACACAGGGTTAGAAAACGCAGCGGACGAGATGCCTCATTTCCAACAGCAACAAAAAGATCAGATTCCTACACATCAACCACACAGGAAGCCTGAGAGCCCGTGTGAGGAAAACTATTGATGTACCTTCAAGACCCCAAGTGGGCTTGAGCAGACAGAAACACCATGTTCTGGAGACAAAATCCATCTCTTGAAGACAATTCTTCATTAAGTCAATTTATACATTTAATGCCATCCTTGTAAACATATCAGAATGGGTTTTGGTTTTTTTTTAAGATTTTATTTATTTGACAGAGAAAGAGAACACAAGCAGGGGGAGTGGGAGAGGGAGAAGCAGGCTTCCGCGGAGCAGGGAGCCTGATGTGGGGCTCGAACCCAGGACCCTGGGATCATGACCTGAGCCTGAGGCAGACGCTTAACGACGGAGCCACCCAGGCGCCCCAGAATGGTTTTTTTTAAACTAATTATAAAGTTCACATGGGAGGAAATTTTTTTTAAAAAGCAAAAATAGCCAGGAAGAACCTTAAAAAGGAGAGAGGTGAGGGAGCAGTCTGCCTGCCGCCGAGCCCTGTGCGGCATCTGGCGTGGAACCTGGGTGGGGGACCACATGCAGGTGGTGGCCGGGGGACCTGGGACGGCCACAGTCAGACCCCGGTGCCCACGACACGGAGTCAGCGAGGAAGGTGTGGAGAAGATGCGTTTGCTGACAAGCGTGGACAGAGACCAGGTGGGATCGTAGGTCACCTTGTACACGGACACGAGTTCCACGTGGACCACAGGGCTAAGTGTAAGCACGAAGTAAGTACTACAAGAAATGGGTGATTTTTCTCTTAACTGGGGAGTAGACAAAACCTTCCTAAATATGACTCAAAATTCAGGAACAATAAAGACAAAATACTGGGTAAAAATGTTTATAACATCTAACATTTTCAAAAATATTTTAACTGAGACAGAAAGCAGGAGTGGTCTCCAGGGCCTGGGGCTGGGGGGTGGCAGTGACCATCACGTGGTTACGGGGCTCCTGGGGTGACAGAAACGTCTTGGGAGTGGATAGTGGTGACGGCTGCACAATGCTGTGAATATACAAAATACCACTGCATTGCACAGTCTAGCTTTTATACACCTTAAGATGGTGAGCTTTATGTCGCAACAGTGCATTTAACCCAATAAAAAAGCCGTAATTGAACATTAAGAATATCAGGACTAATACTGCTAATTCAAAAGAGCTTAGCTACAAAATTCCAGAACAAAAAGAAAAAAAAGAAATGCAAACCCGATCGACCCCAGCTCCCTCTCCCCATTCGGTAGGCTAGCCCGTCCCAGCGCCAACCACAGCCGGTCAGTGGGGCAGGCGGTGGGGGCGGGATGGCACAGTCCCTGCGGGGACGGGTCCCGCGTGCCATTCCCTTGGCGCTGGCAACCCCACCCCTCGACATCTAGCCCGCACACGCCGGCAGAAACCCCAAGCGACAGGTTGTTCATGTGACGTCATCAGCCGAAGCCGGAAGCAGTGCGGGTGTCCAGCAGGAGGGGACCTGCCTGGGAAGCCGGGGCTTGGCCGCGGTGCCATCCCCGCACCTGAGCTCCTCACCCAGGGCCGCCAAAGTGCCCCTTACCGCAGAGTTCCGACAATAAAGTCACGGAGGAGGTGTCTCATAAGAAAGCCACCTTGGGAACGGTCGATCTGTGCAAATTAAACAAATGAGCTTGTAGGTCGGGTCGCTGAGCTAAGCTTAACCCAGGAAAACCAATTATTCCAATTATACTATATTTTCACTTTATTTCTTTGCTGTGAAAGGTGCAAAAACAAGAGGAACAACTGCAAGCTCTAGGCGTGGTCCTGTTGTTAATAACAGTATTATTATCCTGAAAACATTACAGGTCTCTGTAGCATAAAGCAAGTAACACTGCAAAGAACCAAGATTTTTTTTACCTTAGAAGAGGTCAAAATCCAAGCACGTAAGTAAAACATTCTGTAATCCTAAAACGTGCGTTGGAAATGGTTCGGACGCATACTACTTTGTCTTTAAACGCAGAAGCGTGTGACGCACGCGGGGCGGTGAGAGGGACCCTACCACCATCTCCGCCCACGCAAGGACGGAGAAAACGAAGCAGCCGTTTCCGGGCGGGAGGCAGGGCAGTGCGCCCGGGCCTCGGAGCCCGCCCCACCCGCCGTGGCGCCGGCTGCCCCTGGCCCGCAGTCGCCCACTACAGCTCCGCCACAGCCCCGCATGGGGCTCCTGGGCTCCCTGACGCCAACAGCCGACAATTAAAGCAAAGAATCCCTCTTTCACGCTGGGTTTCTGGCGGGAAGTTATTTCGGGGCAACCAAGCCGAGGCTGATGCACGTGGAGGGAGGTTCTTCCAGGGCACTTCATCCCCGAACGCAGGGTGACCACAGCGGGAGCGCCTGGCTGGCTCAGCCAGGGGCGCATGTGACTCTTGGTCTGGGGGCCCAGAGCTTGCGCCCCATGCCGGCCAGAGAGATTACTAAAAAACAAGTCAGGGGTGGGAGGCCTGTCCCTTCCCTACTTCAGGTGTCTGTGGCGTCTCCTTCCTTGTTGCCTGTCCCTGAATGTCCCTCTCCATGTCTGACGAGCTCCTTCTGTTCCTCTCTCCACGCTGCCTCTCTCACACCATGGCTACAGGACAAGAACATCGTGAGGCCCATGCAGCTCTTTGACGGGGTCACCCAGCTCCCCAGGAGAGTGGGTCCGTTGTCCTGGTGGAACCCCCCCTTCTCTTCCTGGGTCTGTCCTCATCCTCGCCCTGCCCTGGGGGCTGTGGGGGCTTCAGTGATCCAGACTGCTGGAGCCAAAGGGGCCGGGGCGTGGGCAGAGTGCGTGTGGGGGTGTTCCCCACTCCCAGCGGCCCCTGTCCTCTTCCTGCCTGACACTCAGTGCCCAGGGTGCCCCTGCTGGAGGAAATAAGTGGTTCTTCTCTGCTCGTCCCCACTCTAGAAACTACAGCACTAGACGGAATGCCTCCCGCTACGGCGCTCCCCCCATCCCTGATCTCACCCATTTCCGCTAAGATTCCCTTCTTGGGCCTCTCCGTCCATGGCACTGCCTGGCCCTTCAGACCAGGGCCTTTGGGAGCCTTGCAGGAGGGGGACAAGACTGTGGAGGGAGCCAGTGGCCGGGACAGAGCGTAGAGAGGCCTGGAGACTCGGGGACAGTGCACGTGTCCCAGACCACAGCTCCGAGCTGCCACCCCAGCTCTTCAGAAGACGCGGTCTCCTTGGACACCCCAGAGACTTCCACACTCTCCTCAGGATCCCGGGAGGGCCTGACTCATGCCTGGACTTCCTCCCTCTCCTTCCTTCCTGTTTGCAGGGGTGGCGGCGGCAGCAGGGGAGTGTAGGTGAGAGAGGTCCCAGCTGGTACCCTCCCTGGTGGCTACAACTTCAGCCTCCATTTGCCGTCCCTTCCAGACCCGGAGGCACAGAGTGAGTCAGGGGCCATCCAGTGGCTGCTGTCAAGAAAGGGGAAGGGGGAGGCAGGCACAGCATCTGCGCCCGGGGCACCCGGCCTCTTGCTTTGCTCAGCGCACCCAGAGATGCCCCTGGGCACACCTAGAACGCAGGGACCACAGGACCCAGCCCCACCCACGTCAGCACTCCTGCCGGGCAGCCTCCTGCTCGCTCCGTGTAGCCCGCCCCCCCAGTCCGTCAGGACCCGAGGGGAAGGGCCCAGGGGAGCCCCCTTGCCCATCACAACACTGTTGACTGCTCTGCATTTTTGGCTCCTCTGTATATTTTCTAAAATAAAAAATACACCAGATCCAGTAACATACAATGGCTATGTGCAAAAGAAGGGGGAAAAAAGTGCCCGGCTGTTTCAGTCACAGGAGCACATGACTCTTGATCCGGGGGTCATGAGTTCAAGCTCCACGCTGGGCACAGAGATTATTAGATGCATGAGCAAGCCTAAAAGCAAGGAAATGACCACAGTAGGAAGGCGGCCGGTCTGTGACGCTGACCGAGGGGCTGGCTCAGGAGCAGGTGCCCAGCGGCTGAGGGTTGCCAGTACCTCGGATAGTGGTGACGGCTGCACAATGCTGTGAATATATGAAATACCACTGCATTGCACGGTCTAGCTTTTATACGCCTTAGGATGGTGAGCTTTATGTCGCAACAGTGCATTTAACCCAATAAAAAAGCCATAACTGAACATTAAGAATATCAGGACTAATACTGCCCAGCGGCGGCCTCTTCGTTTTAGCATCAGCAGTGGCTCCTGGCGCCAGGACAGAAGCGCTGGGCACGCCTTGGGAACAGCACATCCGGTGAGAACTTCCCATCCGCAGGGAACAGAGGGGACAGAGAAACCAGACAGACACACCCAGAATCCAGCCCGGGAACCCTTCCGGGATTAGGGACCCGCTCCCCCCGAGTCAACGGCATGGGGGGAGGAGACCAGACAACTGTGCAGGGCGTTTGCGTCTTGTCCTGGGCTCCAAGCCCACCTTGCATGCAGGTCTTGGGGCTGACCTCCCAGACCCCCGGGAGGCCTGCGAGACTCAGGAGGAGGGAAGAAGGACTTCCTCGGCTCTGAGATACTTCCCGGTTTCCTCTGTGCTAAGGTCTGAATGCTTGTTTTCCCCAAACCCGTATACTGAAATCCTAACCAGAGGGGCTTTGCTATCTCCACCTAGATTTTGGAGGGTGAAGTGGCCAGGAGTCTTGGCCTCGACCCAGGCAGAGACCGGCGCCCCACACGGGTGGGGGTGTGTGATTCCAGCCACAGAGATCCCAGAGAATGGCATATAACTCACGTGGTGTAACTGCATAATCCCATAAGGGGGGCATCCAAGACACCGGTGGCGTGGGCTGCGCCCAGTGAAGCTGTGGAGGCAGGACCTCCGCCCCACGGGCCTGGACGGCGACAGGGAGCCAAAGAGAGTCCTCTGACGCCTTCGGGTTCTGGACGTGCCCAGGAACGTCCACCCAACCCTGTCCTGCCATGGTGCTTTGGAAGCTCATGGTCTGGTCTCATCTCACAGCTTCCCAGCTAGAGGGGATCCTGCCTCAGGGTGAATTTGTACCTCGAGTCTCCCACACCTGATTTACTCGGCAAGCCAGCATCAACCTCCCCACCCCTTGGCACTGGGGGTACCAGCCCTGGTTGGTCCCTTGTCTGAGCTCCGAGGTACTGGCGACCCCAGCTGGTAATGTCTTTGGTCCCCCAGCCCCGGGGCTCCCACCGGTCCTCGTCTCCCCGGGCTGGAGCACCATCTCCCTCGCATGTGGCTCCGTGTTCCTGGCATGGCTTGGGATACGGTGGTGTGTGAGGGAGAAGAAAACGGCTCTCCTTTGTTTTTACATGCATACTGAAGCAGTTAGGGGCGAATGCCCAGAATTTGTTTAAAAATATGCCAGCCAAAAGAGGGGAGAACAGGAAAAAAAAAAAAAAAAGAGAAGGGAGAACAGAGGAAGCCGTTGGTGGGAAATAGCAGGGTGACAGGTATGAGGGGTTCAAGCGTGTCTGGGAGACTTCACAGCGAACACACAAATGGAAGCAGTGTTCTGCTCCGGCGTTAAGATGGACCTGAGGGTGCCGAGCTCACGACCGTCCTCTGGCCTCGGGGATGCCCGTCATCTGTGTGGACGTGGGGCCCGAGACTGTTAGCTTCAAAAACAGTAACGTAACTGTGACCCTTTCTGTCCGTTGTCAGCTTACCACTTCCTCCAGGAAAACTTATAAATATTTTAGGTCTTGCCAAAACTACCAGCAGAAAAAGAAAGGGAAAAAGCATCCCTCCTCAATTTTTTAGGGAAACAACTGGAAAACAAGTACTCACCAGCTGATGACAGGAACGCACAGCCTACACGACTGACAATATTCAAAATGCTCAGTCATAAAAATAAAGGCCTTTTATTTGGTTTTTCTACGCCGTTACAGGAACCCATGGCAATACTCTGGAACCCACGAGGCCTGCGGCCACACCCGCACCTGCTGCGAGCATCTATGGAGAAGCCGAAGGGTCACGACACACACTCGGGGTCACGGGGTCACCTTCTTGTAGGTGATGTGAAGATGCTGAGTCATGGGCTGGGTAGTGGTCGCCATGGAGACTGTCTGTTCAAGTTTGCCTTCAGAATTCAGCCTGAATTTTCGGGTGATCTGAGCAGAACAAAACAAACACCTTAGTTTTACCTTCTAAAGGCGGCCCGCCATGGGCCAAGTGCTCTGTTAGGGCTGCAACACGCCGCCCCCGTTGTCAGAGGCCTGTGGGCTGCACAGTGTCCCCGCCAGTGGGTGACGGACACTCAGCCCACAGCCGCTGCGGGGCGTGCCAAGATCAAGGGGTCCTGACCCCTGGGTCCTTCCTCTGACCCTTGGTTGTCCCCAGAAGACCAACAGGCATGCATGGAACTTGGTCTCGTCTCAGCTCATTTAGAACCCAGCCACTTTTTCCTTTCAGACAAAAGCTGACCTTCCGATGCATTCCTACTTTACCCCCCTTCCCTTTCATGCTTACAACCTGAACTGACATCACCCGTGTTCTCGAAAAACTCAGCGCAACCACCTTTGGAACCACTGGTTTATCCTAACAAAGTGTGGCGGCCAATGAGAAAGTCCTATCCTTACTGAGCGTGAAGCAACAGTGGAGACACAAGCGGATGGCCGACATCTCCCCAGTGTTCTGGAACACACCGGGGGCTCCAGAAATGTATGCAACAGGAGTTCTCCTCTACAGCCAACCACTCTGTAACTGACCATCTGGCACAGAAAAACCAGAAAAGCCACATCTCAGAAAGCCCATTTAAAGGCATAAGGGAACCAGCCCAGAAGGCAAGACAAAGGTCCCGGAGAGAAGAGAGTAGAGACGCAGCTGGGAGCAACCGTTCACCTGAGGAATGTGCGTGCTATGAGGGGACAGCAGTGGGGCCAAGAGGCTGGGGAGCCGGGCCAGCGCTCTGATTCCTGGCATACTTTGGAATGTGTGCCCATCGAGGAGGAGAGGCCATGGAAAGACCCCAGACCTTTGGCTGGGACCCAACAGGCTGCACTCTAGGAGTGAGGGCTAACCAGAAATGGACAGGGAAGGCCAGCTTCAAAACAGCTCAGCCTCCAACAGTCAGGCTCTGCCCTCCCTGGACCGATGGCCAGCAGCACGAGGACCGCTCCATGGTAGCAGAGAGCATCGCACGGAGCCTCACGGCATCTACAGTTTTCACAGGTGGTGCCAAGAAACAGAACAAACTGACTGAGCAAGCGAGGTAAGAGCAGCGGAGGTGCCAGGAGCGGATGCCCCAGGGCGGGTGTGCCAACACCAGAGTCACCAGGAAAGGACACGGAGCTTTTCAGCAGAGGACTGCCTCCACCAGAAAGAATAAAATGGGAATTCTGTAACTGCAAAATGCAATCAGCAGAATAGACACTGCCGGAAAACAGTCTGTAGAAAAACCCGGGCTGGAACCGGGAGGAGGACGGACGGAAGCCATGACGGAAGCGAAGAAACACAGCGGAGACCCGAAGTTCTGACATGCATGCTGGAGATCCCAGGAGATGGGAAGAACGGAACACAAGCCAAATGTGATGGGGTCACAGCCAGCTCTCGGAGGCTGACTGGACATACAGCAAGTCGCAGATGCAATTACATCCTAGCAAGACGCCGGCTGCTCACCAAGGACCAGCCAGACACCCAGGGACCCGTGGGAGGACAGCGTGTCCAGGGACCAACAGGCCACATGGGCTCTGGGCTTCCCCGCAGAAGAACGGCAGCCAGAAGACGATGGGATGGCATCTCAAACCCATTAACATAACCACCACCCAAAGCATTCTCGGTGCAGTGAAAATACTACTCAAAAACGAAGGAAAAGGGCGCCTGGGCGGCTCAGACGGTTGAGCATCTGCCTTCGGCTCAGGTCATGATACCGGGATCCTGGGATCGAGCCCCGCATCGGGCTCCCTGCTCAGCGGGAGGCCTGCTTCTGCCTCTCCCTCTGCTGCTCCCCCTGCTTGTGTGCTCTCTCGCTGTCAAATAAGTAAATAAAATCTTAAAAAAAAAATGAAGGCAAAATGAAGACATTTCTAGACCAAAAAAACTCCGCAGAGGACTTACCAGCAGGAGTCCTCACCCCCTGGAAGAAAGTACCAGAGGAATTCCGCAGGCTTTCAGGGGAGAGGCCCATGGCAGCACAGAGAAGCAGGGACAGATGTGGCGCAGGGGAGCAGGGAGCCCGCGGCTGACCACGGTAGCGACGTGGCCCCAGTGCGCGCTGCTGAAGTGCACGAGTCGGGAACCCGAGGCGGCGGTGGCGCGTGTGAAGGGAGCTGGCCCGCGCCCATGGACGGGCGTGAAAAACGGCCGAAATCTTAGTGCTGTTTCTGAAAATTCCCCTCCCCCATTCAAAGTCAAAACGCTGGTGTGGCACATACTATGCCCTTACTTCAGAAATCTAAGTTTTTGTTTTTGAGTGAAGAGCGCCGCCTGTGACAGGTTTTGACGAGGCTCCTGGCTCCTTTTTAGCCAGCGGTACCAAGGAGGGACACTCCTGTTCTCTGGAAAGGTGTTTACCCATGTTTTCAACTGGGAGAGGAGATTTCCAAGGGTCATCTGCAAGGAAATCTCGGACTCGTGCGAAAATGACATAAAACATCTGTATTTACTCATAAGGAAAAAGTTACATTTTGTTGCCATTAGGAAAAAGGGTAGTGTAAGACCAGAAAAAGTAAAATAAAAAAATAAAACTGATACCCGCCCCCCGACAAAACCCCACGACTGCAGAAGCAGACAGGGCAAGGGAGACACCTGGAGTCCAAGACCCGTGTCCCGAGTGCCACCGCCGCGAGGAGCTGGACACGCGGCCCCAGGCTCCGCCCCAGGTGCATGTGGAACTGACACCCCAGCGCTGCAGAGCCCGGGCGCCTGGCATGCCCGCTGTGGTCTGAGAGGGCCTGTCCCAAGGTCCCTGCGGCGGTCTGGAAGCAGTCCGAGCACCAGCTTATGTCAGACGCCCGCGAACGCAGACCGCATCTGTAGTCCGCAGGCATCACCGAAGGACAGCAGGACGAGGTACCACAAACGAGCCGGTAAGCAGGAAGACAGAAGAGGACACAGGGTGGGAAGGGGGAGAGCAGAGCGCCTAGAACCAGACAGACAGGACACTTCGTGGGCCAGGCAAGTATTCCCATGCTATTTTAGCGTCTTTATTTTTTTTTTAAGGATTTTATTTATTTGACAGAGAGAGAAAGCGAGAGAGGGAACACAAGCAGGGGGAGCAGGAGAGGGAGAAGCAGGCTCCCCGCCGAGTAGGGAGCCCGATGCGGGGCTCGATCCAGGACCCTGGGATCATGACCTGAGCCGAAGGCAGACGCTTAACGACTGAACCACTCAGGTGCCCCTTGATTCTACATTACTTTTTCTGGAATTTCATTTACAAATAAACAAGGCTTTTACCTTTGAATCACTTCCCAGAGGAAACGAGGTGGCGTGGAGACATGCTCCACCTGCACCCACACTTGCCTTTGTCATGGAGACACAGTGGTCTTACGGCGCCCTCGCCTGAGCGCCTGTGACAGACTGTGCTCACAGAGGGGGGTTCAGCTGCGCAGGGGTGTTCGGGTGGGGCGGCCCCGTGGGAGCCAAGGCATCGGGCAAGGCCACTGCTTGTTCCCTCGGAGCCTGGCAGGTGCTGAGGCTGACAGTCACCTCATAGACGCATCCAACGCCCGAGCACAACTGGCCTTTTTCAGGCGGCTCTGTCCCTGTGGGCTGCAGGGGCTCCTGGCAACACTGGGTTTCACGGCACAGCGATCTAAGTGTGGGCCCCCCACAGCCCTTCCCTGGGAACCCTGTCACGGCCATCCTGCTCCAGAACAAACATGGTGACAAGCAGCACACGAGCAAGGGACAGGGCACAGGCCCGGGAGTGCACACCACGACTGCCAGGTCCCAGGAGGGGTGGGGAGCTGGGAGAGCAGGGCGAGGGGCCGCCCCATGCCCACTGCCCCAGGAGCGCACACTCACGGGGCCCCAGGACTGCCGCCCCCGCCACAGAGAGGACAGCCACCACAACTAGAAACAGCACTGCGGTGCACGGGCCCTGGAGCCGCCTGTCGGCTTCCTTTGGGTTCGCAGTCCCTCAGAGGACGTTTCCCACGCCATCTTCCTCTTCCAGTGGAAGTCATTAGAAAGATTGAACGCGGACGCAGGCTGCACGTGGCCTCGCTCTGGTTCCCGTGGCCTCTGGCAACAGCTAGCAATCTGTTGAGTTCACTCGTACTAACTCTGTGGTCATCCCGAGTCGGCCACCACAGCGAAAGCATCATTGAACCAAGACCCGTCTGCGCCACAGACGGACCCCCGTGTGAGGAAGAGGGGGTTGGAGGCAACCACTAGCCTGTACAACGTCAAGGGGAGCTTGTTCAGGCTGTCGGGGGATCAGAGGCCACGCGCCCACGCAGCCCAGAGCCCAGCTCCCGCACACACAGCCGGGTCAGGGGGTCCTGTGGCCTCTGAAGGTTCAGGAAGAGTCTGTGTGAACAAACACAAGTTCTTATCTCAGCCAAGTGTGCTCACTTTCCCGAGACTGCAGCTACCCCACAGAAACAGGACCGTGCAGAGAAGTGTGATGTGAGAATTTCTCCATGTTTTAATGCTTTCTCAAAGCGTTTTTTTTTTTTTTTCTTGTTTCCTTCAGCAGGGAAAAGGTGGAAAAGGAAGCTCAGGAGGAAGATGGCTGTGGCTGTGTTTTAGGCCCTAATACAAAGACGTCAGGAAGCCACGGTGGCTAATGCGCCCCCCGTGGAGCAGGTGTGGGTGTGGAGGCAGGAAGGGCCCAGCTTGTCGGGCACGGGAATCCCAGTGTGCTGACAGCTTCCAGGCCGTCTTTTTTTTTTTTTTTTTTAAGACTGTATTTATTTATTTGACAGAGAGAGACACAGTGAGAGAGGGAACACAAGCAGGTGGAGTGGGAGAGGGAGAAGCAGGCTTCCCACGGAGCAGGGAGCCCATGTGGGGCTCGATCCCAGGACCCTGAGATCATGACCTGAGCCGAAGGCAGACGCCTAACAACCGAGCCCCCCAGGCGCCCCTTCCATGCCGTCTTTACAGAAATGACGGCTTGCCGCCCGTTAGCACAACCGGGGATCAGAGCACGTGCACGCTGCCTGCCGCCAACACTCAGGTTCTTCCCCCAACCCCGGCTTTCCTGGGATGGGACCGGCACACAGGCTGTGGGTGTAAAGCTACAATGTGACGCTTGCACACGTGTGTGTACGGCGTCAACACCCCGTCCCCTCACAGTTACCTTGTGTGGAGCGTGAGAGCTTTTAAGATTTACTCTCTGAGCAAATTTTACACGATACAGTATTAACCACAGACGGCGTGCTGTGCGTAATTTCCCCACGACCGCTCCTCTTACACCCGGACGTCTGTGCCCTCTGACCTACAACCTGCCATCCCTCTGCCCCCAGGCAACACCATTCTACTCTGTTTTTTAAAAATTTCACATATAAATGAAGCCATGCAGTATTTCTCTTTCTTTATTGGACTGGTTTACTTCACTTAATGTAATCCCCTCAGGGATTCACGTTGCAAATGGCAGGATTTAATTTTTTTTAATGGCAGAATAATACTCCTCGTGTGCGTGTATGTATACGCATACATCCGTGCGGGCACGTGTTTCTGTGTCCTTGAACAGGCGAAGCAGCTCACCCAGGGGCTCCAGGGCCAGAATCTGTTTCACAGCCACGGACACACAGCTGTGCACGACTGTAACCAGACCCCCTCCCTGCCCCTCACAGACGACAAGGAAAGGTTGCTGGTGTGGGAGGAGGGGAGGCAAAGGAGAGGAAACTGGGGAAAAGTGTCATTTTGAGAAAAGGCACAAAGACAGAAAGATGAAAAATTCACTTAATAGCTTAACAGCAAACTGGAGACAGAAGAAAGACTCAGTGAATTTGAGAACAGGTCAATAAAAATGTCCAGATTGGGGGTCCCTGGATGGCTCAGTCAGTGGAGTGTGTGACTCCTGATCTCGGGGTTGTGAGTTCAAGCCCCATCATGGGCGCAGAGATTAAAAATAAAATCTTTAAAATATCTAAAATGACTAATATAGAGAAAACAGACTGAAGAAGAATGAACAGTCTCAGGGACACGCGGGACAGTATTAAATGGCCTAACATCTGTTTAGTAGCAGTTCTGATGAGAAAAGTTAAGAATGGAACAGAAAAGTTGGAGAAACAATGGCAGAAAATCCCCAAATATGACCCAAAACACCATCTTACAGATCCAAGAATTTCAGGAGACCCACACAGGATAAGTACAAGGAAACCACACCCAGGAACACCATAGTGAAAGGAAGATGAAGGAAAAAAACCTCAAAAATGACTAGAGAAAGGACGCTTGGGTGGCTCAGTCGGTGAAGCACCTGCTTTCGACTCAGGTCATGATCTCAGGGTCCTGGGGTCAAGCCCTTCATTGGGCTCCTTGCTCCGCGAGAAGCCTGCTTCTCCCTCTCCCTCTGCTGCTCCCCCTGCTTGTGCTCTGTCTCTCAAATAGATGCATGAAATCTTAAAAAAATGACTAGAGAAAAAAGACAAATCGCGTGCAGGGCATGAAGAATTTTGGCTGACTTTTCAACAAACACAATTAAGGTCAGAAGACAATGGAACAAAATAATTACTTTAAAAAACTATGCCTGTTGACCCAGAATTTTATTTATGGTAAACATATCCTTCAAAACTGGGAGTGAAAGAGGATTCCGTGAAGATGGCTGAGTAGGAAGTCCCTGGAATTGGTCTCCCCCCGGACACAACTGCACAAGCCTGTCCAATAGCCAGGAAACAGGCCGCTGTGCAGGTGTTTCTGGAGCAGCCTGTGGGGGCCAGGGTGGGCAAGGACCCTGTCCTCCAAATACGGAGGACCTGTCATCGGTGGGCAGCAAAGGCCCCGCCCCCTCCAGCTCAACGGACTCACGCGAGATCTGAAGGGCCAGCACCCCCTTACCCCACTTCATTTTAACTTTTTCTGGTTTTGGGACCCAGATTTTAGAGACTAGGACAAACAATGACATATATGGAGAAATTAGAAAGTGAGTGCTCATGCCCAGGCAAAGGCTCAGAAAAGACCCGAGAACACCTTCAGTTTACATCTCAGGTGGCTCCTGGGCACAGAGACAGCCCACAACAACCAACCAACCAAGCAAAAATAAACATAAATAAATGGAAACACATCCAATGTTCATGGTTTAGAAGACTTAATATGAGTAAGATATCAATACTGCCTAAACATGTATAGGATTAATGAAATCCCTATGAAAATCCCAATGGCATGTTCTGTAGAAACAGAAAAATGGATCCTAAGATTCACATGGAATCCCAAAGGACCCAGAATAGGAAAAATAAAAATCCTGAGGAAGAAGAACAAAGCTGAAGGACAGGTACCTCTTGATCTCCCAAGCACATGGCACTAGCACCATGAGAGCGATACAGACCGATGGAGCTGAACAGAGAACCCAGAAATGATCCAACTCTCACATGTGTGGTCAGAGGATTTTCAACAAAGCTGTCAAGACCACTCAATGGGCAGAGGACAGTCTCTTCAACAAACGTGCTGGGAAAACTGGGCATCCACATGCGGAAGAATGGAGTTGGATGCTTACCTATCACCACACATAAAAACTAACTCAAACACAGTGCAATTCATGAAAATTAAAGACTTTTATGCATCAAAAGATATTATAAGCAGAGTGGAAAAGCAGCTCACAAAAGGAGAGAAAATATTTGGGAACCGCATATCTGATAAGGGATTCCGAGATAGCGGAGAACTCCAGCTGCTGTAACACAAGCAGAAACAGCTAGTGTTGGTGAGGACGTGGGGAGCTGGGGGCCACGCACAGCTGACGGGAGCGCACACTGGTGCAGCCACTTGGGAAACGGTATGGTGGTGCCCCCCAAAATTAAATAGAGCTACCCTATGACCCAGCAAGTCCATTTCTGGGTACACCCTCAAAAGGACTGAGAGCAGGGTCTTGAAGAGATGTCTGTACACCCAAGTCAATGGCGGCATTATTCACAGTAGATAAAACACGGAGGCAACTCTGCCGTCCACTGACGGATGGATAAGCAAAACGTCAATACACACATACGACAGACAACCACTCAGCCTTAAAAAGGAGGGAAATTCCACAATATTCTACAACATGGAGGAACACTGAGTGAAATAAGCCAGTCGCAAAAAGACTAGTGTGGGATGCCACCTACACAAGGTCCCTAGGGTAGTCGGTTCGTAGACACAGAAAGCAGAATGGGGGATCCCAGTGGGTGTGGGAGGAGAGAGGGGGCAGTTATTGCTTAACGGGCACGGGGGCTTCAGTTCTGTAAGATGCAAGGGTTCTGGCGACGGATGGCGGTGACGTCTGCACACCACCTAAGTGTAGCCTCAGGAACCGTTAAGATGCTAACGTCTGTTATCTGTATTTGAACCACAGTTAAATAGTTAGGGACTGAAATAACCCCAAGCGAGCTGCCAACAACAGACCTATACTGCAAAGGCGGCATGAACGCATGGCTTCCGGACGAAGGGAAACTATGCCCTGGGAGACGTGGGTCTAAGGAAGGTGAAAAGAACAATACGGAAGAAAAATAAGTGGGTAAGTAGAAGAGATTGCTTTTACCCCCTCACTGTAATGTCTCTGAAAGTCAGCTCATTATTTAAAGCAAAAGTACTGGGGTGCCTGGGTGGCTCAGTCAGTTAAGTGTCTGACTCTTGGTTTCTGCTCAGGTCGTGATCTCGCAGTTGTGGGATTGGGCCCCGTGTAGTCAGGCTCTGCGCTCAGCGCGGAGCCCGCTTGAGATTCCTTCTCTCCCTCCCCCTCTGCCCCTCCCCGTTCGTGCTTGCTTTCTCTGACAAACAAATAAATAAAATGTTTAAAAAAATAAAGCGAAAGTAACAATACTGTAAAGGTTTGTGGTATATGTGTGTGTACAGTTCTTACACACGTATTTACATATATAGGTTAGTGTAACAGAAACGGTCAGTGGGGTTACAGAGCTGTAAGGTCACACCCACAAGCAGGACCAGGGAAGTGTCAGCTGTAAAGTAGGGGATTATCCAAGATCAACGTGAAGGGGGAGATGTAACGGTACCATATTGATTACAGACTTTGGCAAGTTTAGGATTTACACTGCTAGCCTCAAAGCAACCATTAAAAGAAACAAGAAAGACACAGATAAGAAGCTAACAGAAGAGGGAGCCTGGGTGGCTCAGTCAGTGAAGCGTCTGCCTTCGGCCCAGGTCATGATCCTGGGGTCCTGGGATCGAGTCCTGCGTCGTGCTCCTTGCTGGGTGGGGAGCCTGCTTCTCCCTCTGCCTGCTTCTCAATCTACCTGCCCCTCCCCCTGCTTGTGCTCTCTCTCTGTCAAATAAATAAGATCTTAAAAAAAAAGAAGCTAACAGAAGAAATATCACTCAGCCATAAAAAAGGAGATCTTGCCATTTGCTACAACATGAGTGGACCTAGAGGGCGTTACGCTAAGGGAAGTAAGTCAGAGCAGGACGAATACCGCAGGATTTCACTTGTATGTGGAATCTAACACACGAAGCAAGTGAATAATCGCACAAAGAGCAGAATCAGACCCATAAACACACAGCGGGGAGGGGTGGAGGGTGGACAGAAGGGGCGAAGGGGCGGGAGGTGCCGCTTGCAGTTACGGAGCGAGTACGTCCCGGGGATGAACGCGCTCAGTGATCCCGCGATGGCGTCGTGTGGTGACAGGTGGGCCACACGTGTGGCGAGCCCAGCACAACAGTTTATGGAGTTGTCCCATCACTAAGTTGTACACCTGAGACAAATGTAACGTTGTGTGTCAGCTACACTTCAATAGAAAAAGAAAAAAAAGCTAGCAAAAGAAAGAAAACAATGCTAAAATTACTTAAACCAAGAGAACACAGCAAAGGAAAAAAACAAGAAAGAACAAAAGACAAATCAAGATGGTGCTCTTACAACCAACCATACCAGTAATATTTTTATTAAATGTAAATGGACTAAACATTCCAATTAAAACATGGAGCTTTTTGACTAGACAAAAAAAGCAAGACTACAGGAGATATACCGTGAATAAAGAGAGATAAATAAGTAAAACGTAAAAAGGAAGGAAAACAGATGCACCAAATAAACAAGCATTGGACAGCAGCTGTGGTTCTGTTACCATCAGACTTCAAGGTACATACTCCAAGCTACCAAGAGGAACATTTCATAAATATAATACATATCATCACACGTACGCATCTTATGACAGAGCTTCAAAGTCATGAAGCAAAAACAGACAGAACCCAAGAAAGGAAGAGAAATAGCCCCGATCATCTTTGGAGATTCTAGCACCTCTCAGTAATCAGACAGAACCAGACCCCCCCACCCCGCCCCCGACCAAAAAAATCAGCAGTATGAAGGAAATCGGAATGACGTTATCAATCGACTTGAACTAAGTCCACTACACCCAACAACTGTCAAATACGTATTTATTTGGAGTGTGCATGAAGCATTCACCAAGTTACATCATACATTGTGGCAGAGTAACTCGGAAAGCGTGTGCTCTGGGCTTTACAGAATTGAATTAGAACTCATTAGCAATAGATTATGTAGAAAATCCTCAAATATTTGGAAAGTAAGTAACATACTTCTAAAAGACCCAGTTCGAATAAGAAAGTCACCAGGGAAAGTATTTTGAGCTGGAGGTGGTAAGAGCACACTCTTCATAGGGATGCAGCTGAAGCAGGGCTTGGAGCGAAATTCATAGTTTCAAGTGGTGCATCACAAACTAAAAATGGGCTAAATACCAGTGACTTAAGTTTCCCATTTAAGAAATCAAAAAAGAGGAAATTAAACTCAGGATAATTAGAATAAAACAAATAACATGATGCAAAAATCCTTCAACTTACGTATTTTAGTAATATAAATAGCAATAACTAAAAATGACAAATTATCTGTCATTGGGGTTTATCTGAAGAATGTGGGGTTGGGTCAACATCTGAAACCCTATTCCTATAACTCACCACATTAAGAGAATAAAGGAGAAAAATCACAGAAGCATCTCAATAGCAGAAGCACCTGTCAGAATTCAACACCCATTTATAATTTTTAATAACTGGCAAACTAAAAATGTAAGAAAACAGAATGTGGTAAAGGGCACTGGTAAAAACCCGACAGTGACCATCACACCCAATGGTGAAAGACGGAGCGCTTCCCATGAACAGAGAACAGGGCCTGGCGTCTACTTCCACCACCAGTACCGAACGTTACATAGGCTGCCCTTTCCAAAGTCCTAGCTCAGAAGAAAGAAATGGCATCGAGACTGGAACGTAAGAAGTGACACTTTAACCGCAGATGACATGACTGTGTAGAAAAACCCAAAGAATCTATTAAAAAATGAGTAAAATAAAAAAGTGAATTTAAGGTTACATGATATAAAATCAATGTGTAACAGTCAAATGTATTTCTATACGCTAGCAACAAATAATTCAGAAAATTAAGAAATCATTTCTAACAGCATCCAAAAACCACAAAATACCCAGGCATAAATTTTACAAAATACATGCAACACATGTACTGAAAACTACAACACAATTTAGGGTGAGGAAATCCTACATAAATGGAGAGATTTACATGGTATTGGATTAGGAGAGTCAGTTTGCTGAAGATGGTACTTCCCAAATTAATCTCGAAATTCAAGTAATCCTAAAAATTCTTCTAGAAGTTGACAAGCTAATTCTAAACTTCATACGAAAATGCAAAGGGTCCCTGGGTACCCAAAACAATTTTGTAAAAAAGAAAAAAAAGCTGGACAACCAATATGATCTGATTTCAAATATTAGTCTAAAGCTACAGTAATCCAGATCACGTGGCCTCAGTGTACACAGAAACTCAGAGATCACCTGGGTGTAAGACAGTCCAAAATGGACCCACGCAAGTGCACGCCACTGCGGGATGAGGGAGTAACGGCAGTCTTTTCAACAAATGGTGCTGGAACAATGGGGTATCTATCCGGGGGGAAAAAATAAAAGAATCTTGACGCCTACCTCATACCATACAAAAACACAAATTCCAAAATTATAGACCTTAAAGCAAAAAGGAAAACCGTAACAATTATTGGACAAAATGCAGGTTAAAAATCTCTGCAGGAGGGCGCCTGGGTGGCTCAGTTGGTTAAGCGACTGCCTTCGGCTCAGGTCATGATCCTGGAGTCCCGGGATCGAGTCCCGCATCGGGCTCCCTGCTCGGCAGGGAGTCTGCTTCTCCCTCTCCCACTCCCCGCTTGTGTTCCCTCTCTCGCTGTGTCTTTCTCTGTCAAAAAAAAAAAAAAAAATTTTTAAAAAAAAAAAAAAAAAAAAAAAAAATCTCTGCAGGGGTTAGGCAAAAGAATTTAAGACAGGGCACAAAAAGCAGAGCATAAAAGAAGGCGCTGGTAAGCGAACATGAAAAGTCAAAACATTTTGTCGTAAGCTGGGAGCACATGTACCTGATGAAGGACCTGTACTTGGAACATGTAACTCTCAGAACTCAAGCCGCTGGAGAGAGGGGCCCAGGATCTGAATGCTTGCTTCACAAAACAAGAAATAACTGGCAAATAAGCACCACGGAAGGAGGCCAACATCATCAGTCATCTGGGAAATGTATTTTTTTTTTTTAAAGATTTTTAAAGATTTTATTTATTTATTTGACAGAGAGAGACACAGCGAGAGAGGGAACACAAGCAGGGGGAGTGGGAGAGGGAGAAGCAGGATCATGACCTGAGCCGGAGGCAGCGCTTAATGACTGAGCCCCCCAGGCGCCCCTGGGAAATGTATTTAACTGCATGAAACACCCCTGTGCAGCCACCAGGACGGAGGACACTCAAGGACCAACGTGGTTGGGGGGGTGGGGCGGTGGGGGTGGAGCAGCACAAGACTCAGCCTGGCGGCTCCGGCTCGCTCACCTGGCACTCCCCACGGGACTCAGCAGTCCCAGTCCTAGGTCCTCACCCAAGAGACGGGAAGACACATGTCCACACACATGCTCACAGCAGCTTTATTCCCAACAGCCCAGCCCTGGAAACAAGCCAATCGGTGTCCGTCAACAGAGGGGAGACAGACGGAGCTGTGACATATTTGCCCAGTGGAACACTACTCAGCAATCAAAAACACCCAAACTACCGCTAAATGCAACAGCATGGATGGATCTCACAAATGTTACCTTGAATGAAAGGAGTAAACACTGTATGGCCCCATTTACAGGGAATCCTACAAGATGCAAGTCTAGTGGAGTGACAGAGATCTGGCCCTGGCTGTGGGGGGCTGGGGGCTGGTAGGGACAGCACAAGGCTCTTTCTGGGGTGAGGGGCTGTTCTCGTCCTGACCGGGGCATATTCCAAGGGTGTCCACCTGAACTGGATGCACTAACTGTATGTAAATTACACCTCCAGGCAGCTAATTTTTTTTAAGTAAAAAAAAAAAAAAAATTCTAGTAAGCCATGGTAATTAGCGGGAACTGGCAGGGGGGGGGGGAAGCGGGAACTGGGGGGGGGGGGGGGGGGAGGGCAGGCTCTGCCAGCAGGGGCCGGGGCAGCCGGCATTCAACTGCACAAAACTCAAATCTGGGTGAATTAATGACCTGAAGGGGAGGTTTTAGGTCAAGCTGTAATGCTTCCAGAAAAAAAAATATAGAATATATATTTTTTGACCTGTTTTCAGGGAAGCCTGCTTAAGTAAGAAATTCTAAAACCAATCCAGAAAGGAGAAACGGAACCACATAAAATCAAGAACTTCTGTTTCTCAGAAGCAGAAAAGGGGAGCAAAGATACAAACTGGAAGGGATATTGGCCACACCAGTAGCTGGAGAGGAGCTTACATCCAACTCAGAGAAGAACGAGTGTCAGGAAGGACAGCAGACACAGTGGAAGTGGTCAGAGGACCTGGACAGGACTCCACCAGAGGAGGGCCAAGCAGGACAGGACGGGACGCTGGCCATCAGAGCAGCTCTGGCCGCAGGAGTCAGCCGCTCAGGAGGCGGCGAGCATTAATGGGGGGAGTTTCTGGAAGGCAGGGGCCTCTCTGATCCTCAGCATCAAATGCGGGCACAGGCCTGGACCTGTCCTGTCTCAGGGCTGCTGTAGGGCACCACCCTGTGGGCTGTGTGGGGTCCTCAGTGACCGAGCACCGAGAGCAGGGCAACAGAGAAGGGGTGAGGTCAGGCTTCAACAACAGATAAGCAAGGACCCCTCCCAACACCTGCCGCTCCCGGGCATCTGCAGAAGCCAGGCATTCTGCCCACCAGCTGCTGGGAGGACAGACAGATGCTTCCAGCCCCAGCCTCCCTCCCTCCCAGGTTCTGTGCATGTTGACCCAGCAGGAAGGCCAACCCAGTCGCACCCAGCCAGCCGTTGGTCAGCATGTCACCCTGAAGAGCTGAGCCCTCCTCTGGCCCCACCCCATGGGGGGGCCTCCCCTCACTGTGCCCTCAGCGGCTTCCCCTCACCTTCTCTCTCCTTTTACAGAGAGGGACTCTTGTGTTTAATTAATAAAGC
>NC_058405.1:192649886-192676182 GCF_002201575.2 Neomonachus schauinslandi
ATGGGGCTCCCTCCTTGTCAGGGAACAGACACAGCTAAAAAGTGCCCCTAAGTGCCCACCTGCCAGGGACCGGATTCCGCTGCGGCACACCCCCACCTCAGCATGTGTGGGGAGCGACCACATGACCGTGCAGACAGGCCAAGGGGTGATCTGTGGCCCCACTGAGGACTGCAAGTGCATGGCGGAAGGAGGGAAGGCTGCAGGGGCAGACTCACCTGCTCCACGTGAGGCTCCTTGGCGAAGGAGATCCTGGCGATGGAGTGGGACGTGATGCTCAGCTCCTGCCCATTCACCTCGCCCTCTTCCACCTCCACAATGCCTGCAGGGGGCCGTCAGTCCTCAGCAGCCTGCCCACGGCTTGCTGGTGCCACTGCTCCCACAACCACCTTCTGCACCCAGCGCTTCAACAGGTCTGAACTCGGAAGCCAGAGCCTCCCAGGCACCAAGGGGGAAAGACTCGCAAGTCCTCTTTATAGGCAGGGGAGGGGGTCTATGGAGGGCCACCCTGTCGGGGGTGGGGGGAGGGGGAGAGGGAGGAGGTGCCCTGACCCCAGCCCTGCCCCAACAAACAGGACAGGGAGCCTCCCCCCGGCCCCAGCTGCTGGCTGCCCCCCGACTTCTGGCTCACCAATGCCTTGGGCAGGCCCACTCCAGGATGGGCTAGTTTCTGACTGTCCCACCAGCTTCTAGGACGTGAGACTCACTCGAGCCAGGGAGCAAGGTAAAGGTGAAGCAGGTGTGTTTTTGAGTCATCTCTAATTAATGAGCCTGGCTAACTATCTCAGGGTGGCCTCCCACTGGGGACAGAGTGGATTTCCGGACAGCTTCTGGCTGCACAGCGAGCCTCCCGTTCTCGTGCACACATTCCACACCTCTGCGCTGCGGCAGACAGAGCTCTGTCGTGAGCTGTTGCTGGGAGAACTCGGGAGAAGAGGGAGTCAGGCCCTCTCACCAGCTCCCTCCTGCCAGCCCTGCCAAGTCCGTCCAAAGGCCTGACGCTTCCCACCCTGACAAGCACTCAGTCACTCCCCACAAATGTGCCCACGACCACGGACACCCCCAAAGGTCACTCTGAAAGCAGGAGGCAGACGCCGCCTCCCCGGCTGGCCAGCCCTCTGCTGGCATGCATGGTGCGTGGGCAGGGGCAGGCCAGGGACGGCCGCCAAGCGGGGGGTACCTGTGTTCTGGGCGCTGACGAAGGCCACCTTGTTGGTGTCAGGCTTGAGGCGGATGAAGCCACACTCCCTGTGCATGGGTTTGCGTGTGTCCGGGTGGAAGGCGTTGAACCTAGTGGGAAGCAGCAGAGGCGAAGCCCCAGGTATCAGATGCCCCCCAGAGCGTGCCGGACTTTGTGGACACATTTTTCTCACTCTATAAAGCACCCCACCCACCGAATATAAATAATGCAGTTAGTTGGGGCGCCTGGGTGGCTCAGTCAGTTGACTGACTCTTGATCTCAGGGTAGTGAGTTCAAGCCCCATGCTGGGCGGACAGACGACTTAAATAAAACTTAAAAAAAAAAAAAAAGATGCAGTTTCTTGTTCATGCGGAAACAGAGGGACGCATAAAAGACATAGCATGAGGGACATGAGGGACCACGTGTGTGGGCCCCGGCCGCCAGGCACCCCAGGACCTTCCACCTCCGGCCCGGAAGCAGCTCCCCACCATGCGCCTCCCCCTGTCGTCTGTGTGTGCTGTCCCTCTTTTCCCAGCCGCCATGACTGACCCTGACCCTGAAGACGGGACCCTGAAACCTGTAAGTTCGGCAGACCCCCGCCCCCAGGGCTCCTTTGTGCTTCGCGGTCCCAAGCACCTCCGTGCACAGTAAGATCCCACCCTTACACCAGGCTCCGCCTCTTGTGAGCAGTTCACAGGCGAGAAACAGAACAGGTGTTGGGTCAGGATGCGGCTGGAGGACCCCGAGGACTCTCGCTTTACTGTGTAGCAGGACTGAGAATCACAACACTAACAGCCTCTCTGGGACCTCAAACAGCTCGGGGGGGGATTCTAAGAGAAATCCAGGTCATTTTACTTCCAGTAATGTGTGTCAGGGGGAGAGCACAGGCACTTACTTCGTGTCTGCATTAGCAAGCCCGAGATTTTGTGGTCACCTTCAAAAACATGAGAGACCCCGAAGTACCATTTTTACCCACCGTGTGACCAGGTTCAGGGCAGGAAGAGGGTGCCTCTCTGAAACACAACCAGGTTCCTTTTGCATCTTCCGGCCTGCCTGCCTGTCAGCCTGGAGTTGCTGGGGCAGGCGGCCGGCGGGGGGGGGGGCACTTACGAGAAATTGAGCACAGGCTGACCCACGTGGGAGATGTACACCTCCTCCAGGTACTGGAAAGGCTGCAGCGTCGGGAAGGTCCCGGCTCCCGGCGGGTCTGACAGCCAGGTACCCAGCATCCAGGACAGGGGCTCCACCACTGGGTTCATCGTGGGGGGCTCTGCGGACAGAAGGAAGAGGCGGTCAGTGGCTCTGTGTCCACTGGACTCTTTGTAAGCGTGCCCTGCTGAGCTCTGTGTGGACACACACACTCTCTGTGGAAGCATGCCCTCACACACCCCGCGTGACCAGAATATGCCACTAGCCACCTGTCAAGAGGGGGAGAAAAAGGGCAAACAATTAGCAAAGGTCACCTTGCCACCGCCAACCCTCTGCAGCTCCTACGCAGAAAAGACAAGAGGGTCTGGAGGCCAAGGACAACGGGACCTGAGGTGGAGGGTCCTGCTCCACAGGCTGGCAGCACCGCTGTGGGTGGAGAACGGAGGGCCGCACCTCCACCTTCTGAGCCCGCAGGGGGCACACAGGCAGCCGGGACCGGGAGAGTGGGCGAAACCCGCTCTTGCCCCACCTGGCTGGCGCCTCTAGTCCTGCCTCTTCTGATCGCCTGCGAACAACTGGGAAGGGAGGAAGGCTGCGGTTGAGATTTATGCGATCAAACTCTCCTAATCAGACCCCAAAGAAAGTCAAGTCAGGACGCTAACCACAATCTAGAGTGCAGGTAAGGAGTAAAAGCTTCAGAACCCAAGGTCTGGATCGCAGGACTCTGCTGCCACCAGCCGAGTGGGACAGGCGCTGACCCCTGCCCAGCCGGGACCCCTGCGCCCCACTGAGCGAAGACAGCAGTGCACCGAGAAGAAAAGGATGCTGAATGTAACGTGTCTGAGGTGACAAGCCAGAAAGGGACATGGGACTGTTGGGACATTTTGAGGTCTAAACTGTGAGGACCGAGGACGGCTCCCTGAGGGGTGTGCAGAGGTCGCAGCAGGAGGGGGCCCGCGGCAGGAGGGGGCCCGCAGCCACTCTGCAGACACGCCGTGCACTGGGGGGTCCTGGGCGGTGCAGGCTGGCCTGGCCGGGGAGGCCCCCAGAAGGGCCCTGGCGAGGTCTGAGCGGGAGGCACAGAGCACGGGAGGAGGGCGGCCGGGGCTCAATGTCACCGGTGGAAAGGGCCCGATTCGGGGTCTGGTGTGAAGGCAGAGTGTGGGCTGATGGCTGGGACGTGGGGCAGGAGAGCAGGCAGCACCCCCAGGGTTCACGGCCTCAACAACAGAGGAGGTGAGAGGAAGAGCGCCAGTGGTTCGGGTTGGGCATTTGAACAGCCACTCGCTCGGCTCTGACAGCCCTCATTCTGCGGTTCGCAGAGTAAATAGAAATCGCTGTTTTTTAGCCAGCCGTGGCCTCGGAGATGCCGTCTGTCTGGAGCACCTGTCGCGCTCGGGGCGACACGGAGGAAAGCCCGCCCGCCCGTGTGCTGTGGAGCCGCCGGCCCGGCCCGCCTAACCCTCACCTGGTGTCCCCACGCGGCGGAGGCGGGGTGGGGCAGCGCGCTTTCCCTCTCGGGCCAGCCCGCCGCCTAGGGAGCCAGGGACGCAACTGCAGCGGCCTGCCGCCTCCAGGAAGGAGCCCTCCGCGCCCCTTTTCCCGGGTCAGAGCCGCAGGACCACGCGCTCCCGTTCCTGCCACCCAACGCTTCCCCCTGGGACCCCCTCAAAGGCAGGCAGTGTGGGGATGGGCGGAACCCCGGCCCAGATGGTGCCCCCCCAGCCTCCAGGGCCACCACACCCCCTCCCCAGCAGCTCCTCAGCCCGCGGGGCGGGGCGGCCTCTGCAAGTCCACACACAGCCCCTCCTCTTAGGCCCGGCCCCATTGGGGGGCCCCCGGAGGGCAGGAGCCCTGTCCTCATCAAATCTGCTCTTCAGGGCCACCCAGGGAGGGGGAGCGCCTCCACTGGGGGTTAAGGGGGAGAGAGGCAGAGGGACAGTGACAGAGAGACGGAGAGGGAGAGAGGCAGGCAGAGAGACAGGGAAAGACCCAGAGAGCGAGCTGGGTCTTGCTCTCATCCTCCCTCACAGTCTCTGGGGGTCTCTGAGGGAACAGGATTATCATCTCTACCAGAAAATAATAAAAAACAACAACAGAGAACCCCCCCCGCCCCGTGCAGCCTGGCCTTTCCGGGAAGACAGGTCACAGCTCCCGAATATGCTGAGGGCCGTGGCGGAGGGGATGGCCTGGCGAGGGGCCCTGGGACCCCGTCTGTGTTGACACACAGGGTGTCATGTGCCACTCGTCAAGGTGCACTCAGCTTCTCCTTCAGACTGTGTGAAGGGTGGCAGTTGGCCTGAAAGTGGATGCCCTGCCTGGAACCCAATGCCCGGGAGGAGCAGTGAGCGAGCCAAGGGACAGCGCACCACCCGCCACCGCCAGGGCCCTGGTGAGGCTGCACGCGGCTCAGCACCGGCTGAAGCAACCACCTCTGGGGAGAAAGAGCCCTGGCGAGAGACGGGAGAACTAGGGAAGGGGGGTGCAGTCGGGTGAGCTCAGGTCATGATCTCAGGGTCCCGGGTTCAGGGCGTGTTGGGCTCCCAGCTCAGTGGGGAACCTGCTTCTCTCCCTCTGCCTCTGTCCCTCCCCCTACCCGTGCTCACTCGAGCGGTCTCTCTTTCTAAAATAAATAAATCTTGGGGCACCTGGGTGGCTCAGTCGGTGAAACGTCTGCCTTCAGCTCAGGTCACGATCTCAGGGTCCTGGGATCGAGCCCCGCATCGGGCTCCCTGCTCAGTGGGAAGCCTGCCTCCCTCTGCCCCTCCCTCTGCTTGTACGCTTGCTCTCTGTCTAATAAATAAAATCTTAAAAAAAAAAAAAACTAAAAAAATAGATATAGTAATGTTTATTTAAAAAAAACAACTAAGGAGAAAAGTGGCAAGAAAGCAGGAGGTGCAGGAAGTCAGGAGAGACAGACCGAAGCTCCACCACAAGGAAGCTGGAAGTGGCCTGGGATGGCGTGGGACTCAGGGCAGACCCACGCCACAGAGGGGCGAGAAAAGTGCAATGAAAAAGTCAGGAAGGCCAAGAGACCCTCCTGCTGGGGGCACGTGCAGTGCGTAGCCTGCACGGGGACAGTGGGCACCCCTCCGAGCCCTGCCTGGCCAGCCCCGCTGCTGGGTGTCCCCTGTGACAGGACGACACACATCCACACGGGGTCTCTGTTCACAGTTGCTAGACGTGGATCATTGGCCATAAAAAGGAATGAAGCAGGGGCGCGTGGGTGGCTCAGTTGTTAAGCGTCTGCCTTCGGCTCAGGTCATGATCCCAGGGTCCTGGGATCGAGCCCCACATCAGGCTCCCTGCTCTGCGGGAAGCCTGCTTCTCCCTCTCCCACTCCCCCTGCTTGTGATCCTGCTCTCTGTGTCTCTCTCTGTCAAATAAATAAATAAAATCTTTAAAAAAAAAAAAAAAGGAATGAAGCACTGACGCATGCTACCACGTGGATGAACCAAGGAGAGAAGCCAGAGCTAAGGCCACACGCTGGAGGGTTCCATTTACATGAGAAGGAGAGCAGACCGGGGGCTCCTCCACAGCAGGGCCCAGCAGAAGCTGCCAGAGCCACACTCACAAGACGCACAGGAGAGCGAGCACCACTGTTTTCTCTGACACCGGCTATGACCTCACGGCCACACGTGGACATCTGACGTCACTGGTCCACCGAGATGTGCTTTAAGGCTAAGACACACACTGGATTTCAAAAACTCAAGGCAAAAAGGAGGACTTCACACATCTTATTAACTTTTAGGTATTGATTGTTGCATGTTGAAATGATAATATTTCAGACAGTATTGAGTTAAGTAAAATAAACTAAAATATATAGATATTTATTTGAGAGAGAGAGCATAAGTGGGGGAGAGGCAGAGGGAGAAGCCGACTCCCTGCTGAGCAAGGAGCCCCATACGGGGCTTGATCCCAGGACCCTGAGATCATGACCTGAGCTGAAGACAGACGCTTAATGACGGAGCCACTCAGGCGCCCCTGTTATTATTTTTAAAGTTTTTATTTATTTACTTTTTAGTAACTCCTACACCCAACTTTGGGGATCCAACTCACAACACCAACATCAAGAGTCAGAGCCAGCCAGGTTCCCCCAGTTAAACAGAATATAAAGTTAATTTCATCTGTTTGTCTTTACCTTTTTTTTTTTTTTTTTTAAGTAAGCTCTAGGGCTGCCTGGGTGGCTCAATCGGTTAAGCGTCTGCCTTCGGCTCAGGTCATGATCCCAGAGTCCTGGGATCGAGCCCGATGTTGGGCTCCTTGCTCAGCCAGGAGCCTGCTTCTCCCTCTCCCACTCCCCCTGCTTGTGTTCCCTCTCTCGCTATGTCTCTCTGTCAAATAAGTAAATAAAATCTTTAGGACAATAAAATAAAAGCAAAATACCACAGGCACAATATAAAAAGTGAGGCAGAACGAAGGCCAAACACACCTGAAATCACACATGAAAAGAACAAGCTTTTCAGAATGGATCACAAATTAAGACCCTCAACTCTTGCTATAAGTGAGAGATGTACCAGAGCTAAGAGTGATTTGGAAAGGCATTTCAGAGCCAGGCAAAGGGAGGCAGCAGGAGAGCAAACATCATGATCTCACTATGAGGGACAATGAACTTCAAGCCAAAATGCATTGAACAAAGAACGGCCAAGTCAGGACGAAGACCCCGGTCGGAGAGACTGACGCACCAAATGCAGCACAGATTCACAGCCCAGGACCTGCGGGAGACACACGGATGCTCACGGAAAGCAACGAAAGGGAGTCCCGCCTGCACTGTGTCCAACTGACTTCCACACCTCCTACAACGAGGAGCTAGTTCTGGTGGGGGGACCCTGCACCCTGCACCTGAAAACTAGGGAACACGCCTTCAAGTTCCTCTGGAATATTCATGAAAACGGACCTTATAAATGGTTGGAGAAAACCCGCTAAGTTTCAAAAAGTAGAAAGAGTTCCCACCACATTGATCACGATGCAGCAAGCCTAGAAATTAAAACACTATCAGATCTCCCTCAAAAATGTTATGCCACAAAAGAGAAGGCAGACACAAACACGTACGTATTCTGTGATTCCATCTGCATGAAATTCTAGAAGACGGTGAGGAGCACAGCAGTGGTGGGGTGGGGGCTGGGGTGGGAGGGCACAAGAGAACCTGGGGATTCTGGATGGGGGTGCGTCACACAGGTTTCTGCACCCATCTGAAGTCTCGGGGGAGCACCTAAGGGCTGTTTCACTTACTTAAACTGTACCGCAATGAAAACATTCAGAGGCAAAACGAACAAAAAATCAGAGCCCGAAATGCCTTCCCAGGACCTGTTTACTATGTGGCCGCAGCATGGGGTCGTGGATGGTGAGGTGACAGGCAGCCTAGCCTCCCAGGGCCTCCGGTCCGTGCTAGCCAACTGCTGCCCACGGGGGGAGGGCCTTCTGTTGCAGATCTTCTACTTTAAGAAAATCCAGAACTACTGATTGGGGGGTTAAATATCCCAATTTCTAAAGATGTGTTCGAATTAAAGCAACAACAGTTTGCGTGTGAGGTGTGGGTCAGTGGGGAGTGAGAGCACAGCAGTCCCAGTCCTCCGGACACCCCTCCAGGGGCCCAGGCCCTGAGGATGATCCTTGGTGAACCCCAGAGCTTTCTGCCTTGGCCCTCGTCTGCTAGTAGGCAAGAGATACCCGTACAAACAACTGAAAATGACACCAGCAGGAGCGAGAAGACAGGAAACGGTGCCCCAGGGAGGGTCCTGTGAAGGGACAGGGAACGGGAGACCGTGACCAGCCAGCCGGCTAACAAATGCACACAAACACAGAGCCCAGCCTGCAGACTTCATAGCTTCGGGGCACTGATGCAGGGCCTGGGGACACAACAGCCGCCCGCGGCAGTCCCCTAGCCCCAGTCAGACCTGTTCGCTCTTTCCTGGGTGTCAGTGTCCCCAGGCCAGGTCTGAGTACAGGTGCTGTGCCGTGGGGGCTCAGGCCGGGGACAGGAGGACCGCAGGGGAGGAGCTGGGTGAGGTGGGCAGGGGGACGGCTTGCCCGGGGTGGGGACGGAGGCTGGAAGCCCGGAGAACAGAGTTGCCAGAACCAGAACACAGGAATGGGGGTCAGGGAAGTGGATGAGGACAGAGGTAGGAGGCCAGGCGGGGGTCAGCTGGAGTCAAGTCCAGCAGTGGCTGGTGTCCCAGGCTGGCAGCCTGGAGGGGTATGGGAGACCAGGGTAGAGGCCATCCCAGGATTGGTCAGGACCCCGAGAGGGGTGAGCGCAGCATGGTCATGGCACCTGAACACGGGGTGGGAGGGTGTCTCCAGAAGAGCAAGTGGGAGAGATGGCCGAGGGCCTAACTTCTGCCTCTAACCAGTTCTGTCTAAACCCATTCCATGACTCTGCCGTGGTGGGAAGGCGCACACAGGTTACGTGGGGCCTCTGTAAGTGAAGCTGGCCAGGCCTTGTGGAAACACGACTCACTTCAGACGCTGGCTGTTTCTGAGGCCCACAGAGCTCCTGAGTGAAAGCCTCTACAGACAAATGCTCCACAGCACTGCACGAGGTGAAAGGGAAGCCTTTTACCTGGTGGCACATTAAAAAATTCTAAAATGACTCTCAAAAAATCAGAAGCACCATTTTGAGTAGAAAAAGCAAGCATCGGGGCGCCTGGGTGGCTCAGTCGGTTGAGCGTCTGCCTTCAGCTCAGGTCATGATCCCAGGGTCCTGAGGTCTCGGAACCCCATATCGGGCTCCCTGCTCTGCGGGAACCCTGCTTCTCCCTCTCTTGCTCCCCCTGCTTGTGTTCCCTCTCTGTGTCTCTGTCAAATAAATAATCTTAAAAAAAAATTTTTAAAAATGAAGAAAAGAAAAAGCAAGCACCTGCGTGGAGTTGAAATCAACGTCAGGAGACTCTCCCCCTCCAGCCAAGCTTCACCGACCAGCACACACATGGAATGCCCAATACCATAAAGCCGCATCTGATTCTGCGTCAGCACTCCTGACGGCTCCCAGAAACACTTCCAAGTTAGCTCTCCTGGCTGGCTGTCATAATCTTACCTGAATATAGGGCAGGCGGGTCCCATGCCTCCTTCCAGGTCTGCTGCCCCATGGTGGCCAGCACAGCCAGGTTGCTTGGTAGGGCGGGCTCCGCAGCCCCCACCCCCTCGCACCACCGCCCACGGCCCACCACAGCCTCGGTCTCTCGTTTCCAATGAAGCGTTGCAGGGGAGAACCAACAAGGTAACCCTGAGGTCCAAATGTCAGGTTACAAGAGTCTACATGTGTATATCAAAATTCATCCAACTAAATCCTTATAATTTGTGTATTTACTCCATGTAAATGATACTTCACTAGAAAAATAAAAGTAAAATAAACTTAAAAGTCAAACAAAAAACATAAAAAATTAAGGGATTTAAGCCTATTTGCCACTTTTAACCTCTTCAAGTAAACCAGACAGGCTTTTATATGCAATTTTTTCTTATTTCTTTTTTCTTTTATTAACATCTCAACCAAAATGCAAAAACAAGAATTTAAATTTTCTCCAAGAAAATTAAATTTTCACTTTTTGGCCTAAGAGCGCAAGCAGGCTTACCCATCAGTGATGGTAAGTTTTCTGAACTCCAGACTCGGTCAAGGTTCTTCAAGGTTGTTTTCTGCCCATTGACGGGAAACGTTTGTACCTGGCTGTTAGCAGCTTGGCAGGAAGTGAATAATACCAAACTGAAGACGGCATTCTGGGAACTGTAGTTCTACCCTAGGAGATGGTTCCTCAGAAACCCGTGGGGACACAGAGACCTGGAGGGAACTGAACCTTGGATGTGGGAGCAGACCCAGTCGACTCGGACGACGGTGGGACAGGCCAGGGAGTGAGGAGGGGGCTTCCGCCCTCTGCTGCTTCCACCGGGGACCCCGGAGGGAACCGATCTGTGTCGCAGGGAAGCGGGCGGAGCCAGGCACACAGCAAAAGCTGTTTCTGGAAGAGTCACTCTGGAAACTCCTGATGCGTCCCCATCTCTCTGTCTCCTAGAGGGCTGGTGGCCCACTTATCTTGGCTTTAAGAGTGGAGGCTCGGACACTGCTCGGTCTCTGGGCAAAGGTGTCAGCAGGCGGGAGGGCCCCAAGAACAGGAAGGGAGCAGACACACTCACTGGGACAGACTGCTTCCTGGCGCCTCCCACCCTCACACTGCTTTGTGTTAGTGACGACAGTTTCCGACACAACAGGGAGAGAGCCCAGGCTGCACTGGCCGTCCCAGGTGGGACAGACACTGTCCTGCCATGGGTGACCAGTCTGTACCCCACTTGCACGGCATAGCAGGGGAGGCTGTTCTTCTAAAATGATTACCCATGAGATGGGAAGGTGTGTGTGCATGCAGGGAAAAAAAGAAATGACAGGAAGTAGAGCATGTTTCTGTAAAATACAAAAGACATAAAAGGAGACCCAGTAATTTTAATTTGCAAAAGTTATGGTTGATTACCTAGTTAACTCAAAAGTCTCCACTGAAAAACTATTAGATTAAGTGATTTTTTTTTTTTAAGATTTTTTATTTATTTGCGAGAGAGAGAACGAGAGACAGAGAGCATGAGAAGGAGGAGGGTCAGAGGGAGAAGCAGACTCCCTGCTGAGCAGGGAGCTCGATGTGGGACTCGATCCCAGGACTCGGGGATCATGACCTGAGCCGAAGGCAGTCGCTTAACCAACTGAGCCACCCAGGCGACCCTAGATTAAGTGATTTTGATAGAATGATTGGTTATTAAAATTTGTAGCTTTCTTAGATCTTAACAATAACCACATTAAAAGCAGGGGCGGGGGCTTCAAGGTTCAACTCTGACCTATAAAGACCTTAGAAGCCCTAACTCCTGTCCTTAAAACAAGAAAAACATGGAACAAACTGAAAATCAGTGACTTTGCTTGGGCCCATCAGAGAAGTGAGGTCCCAGGTCTTCCAGAACTTGGAGGACGTGCTCACCGGGAGCAGACGCAAGCTGATAGGGACCACGGATGGCAACTGGGCAGGAGGCTGGAGCTGAGCGCAGATGAGCATGACAGTCTGCTGGGGGCCCCATGCTTCCATGGGTCTAACTTCCAGGAACCCAACAAGTGCTCACCGTGAAAATCCAAGGAAAAAAATCCCGTGTCTCTGCAGCGGGAGGGGAAGGAACAGTTCTGAACTAAGGTCAGAGCACTCTCCAACAGTAAAGGAGGCTCGGCAGGGGAGATGATCTCACCTGAGCTTTACTTCACCTGGGGGCAGGGCTTTCCCCACAAACCGCTCCACCTTTCCCTTCTCACTCCAGGAGGAGTTGGGAAGGTCACAGCCCAGAAACATAGGCCACACAAGGCTGAACCCCAACCCTGACACTGCAGAATGTCCCCCTCCCCCATGCCACTCCTCAAGGCTCCAGCAGGTAAGGGGATCAGAGCAGAAAAAGCCCCAGGTGCTCTTGCTGAGAGGGAGTCCTGAGACAAACAGTGAAGACTGGAGAGGAATGTGAAGCCACCAGGACTGCACTAGAGATGAGATACAACCCACCTGCCAGGCAGGCCAACCCGACACCTCCAGCCAAAAGCCTGTTCAGCTCAGATACAACCCACCTGCCAGGCAGGCCGACCCGACACCTCCAGCCAAAAGCCTGTTCGGCTCAGCTTCTATTACCTGTTATACCATGTCCACCTCTTTAAAAAATTACGAGCCATGCTAAAAAGCGAGGAAAAAACGCAATCCGAAGAGACCACATCAGAACCTGATGCAGATGAGGCAGTGGTTCTGGAATCCTCAGACTTGGAATTTAAAAGAACTGATTCATCTAAGGGTTCTCATGGAGAAAGCACACCTGTGCATGGACAGAGGAGCTCTGTAGGAGGAGAGGCTGCTGAGGAAGAACCCAAAGGAAAGGTTGCACACGAGAGCCGTGGCAACAGAAGTGAAGCCCGGGGCACATGGGGTCAAGGACAGAGCCAGTGAACTTGAGGATGTTCAGTAGAACCCCACCGCCCCGAGATGCCAAGAGCAGCACGCACAGAATACTGGAGGACTGGGGGGCAATCATAAAATTGTCCACGCATAGTGGACACGACAGAAAGGAAGAAGACATGTGAAGTAACAGCTGAGAAGTTTTCAGAATTGATGTCAGCAAACCACAGATCCAGGAAGCCCAGACGACACCAAGCACAATAAATGCCAAAAAATCTACATCTAGGCATTTCATATTCAAATTGTCCAAAACCAAAGATGGAGAGTCTTGAAAGAAGCCAGAGGAAACAATTCTTACCCACAGAACAAAATGGGTAAGAATCACAGTGGGTGACTCGTAAGCAAACAAGAGTAGAATTCTAAGTGATACAGTCCTTCAAATACAACACCATATGCTAACTGACTGGAATTAAAAAGAAACTTAAAATTAAAAATGAAATGAAAATTAAAATAAAAACTTAAAAAAAAAAAACAGCCCTTCAAAAGTAAAGAAAAACTAAAGACTTTTTCAAACAAAAACAGAGGGAATTACATGCCCTGTAAGAAATATTAGAAGTTCTTCAGGGAGGAGGATATAGGTCAGAAACCTGAATCTGCAGGCAGAGAAGAGCGCTGGAGAAGGAATACGTGAAGGTAAAATAAAATCTTTTCTCTTTCTTCTACTACTACTACTACTTTTTTTTTTCTCAAAGATTTACTTATTAGAGAGAGGAGAGCCCGGGGTGCGGGGAGGGGGTAGGGGCAGAGGAACAGAGAGTCTGAGGCAGACTCTGTGCTGAGCAGAGCCTGTTGTTCCCACGACCCTGAGATCACGACCTGAGCTGAAACTGAGTCAGACGCCCACCCAACTGCGCCAGGCAGGTGCCCCTCTCTTATTCTTAATTGACCCAACAGATAAATGTTTGTTCAGATTAATGATGGTGTGATTACAGCACATGTACAAAGGAAATAAATGACCGCAATTTTATAAGGGACGACAGGGAGAAACTGGGATGTCCCACTCCAAGGCGCTGGCGCTACTGGGGAAGCAGGACTCTCCGCTAGTGGACGCAGAGGACCTGCGAATGTGAAGACTCCAGGGCACCACGAACAAAGTTCCCGCAAGAAGTAAAATCCATCTGCTAGGGAAGGGGAAATCACACACAACGCTCAATCAGAACCAGAGAAGGCAGAAAAGGAGAGGAACGACACACGAGAAGCCAACAGGAAGCAGCTACAGACACGAGAGATATTAGTACAATTGTAGCAGTAACTACTTTAAATGTGAATGGTCCAAGTACACCAATTAAATGATGGAGACTGTCAGAGTAGACCGAAGAAAAAGACCCCAGTATATGTCATCTATAGAAACCCACTTCAAATATAAAGATGCAGATCAAAGGTAGAGGGACAGAGCAAGACTTACCATGCTATCAAGAGAGAGCTGCAAGACTATATTAAGTTCAGACAAGCAGACATTAGGACAAGAAAAATGATCAGTGCTAAAGAGGAGCATTATATAACAAATATGTCAATACTCCAAGAAGACAGGAGAATCCTTGATGTCCACGTATGTGAGACCAAGATTGATAGAACTGTAATGGAAACACACAAATCCACCGTACGGTTGGAGACTTCAACACTCCTCTGTCAGGAACGGACAGATCCAGCAGCAGAAAATCAGAAGGACTTGGCTGAACTCAACTGCATCATCAGTCACCTGGACGTAACTGATGTCTACGAGTTACCGTGATAGGTAACTTTATATGTCCACTTGAAGGGGCTAAGAGATGTGCAGAGAGCTGGTAAGACATTACTCCTGGGCGAGTCTGTGAGGGAGTTTCCGGAAGCATGTGAATTGGTGAACAGAGTAAAGCAGAGGGTCCTCCCCTATGTGGGTGGGCACTGAAGGACTGCATAGTACAAAAAGGCAGAGGAAGGGGAAATTTGCTCTCTGGTTCAGCCGGGTGTCTATCAGTCCTGGGACATCAGTGCTCCTGTCTTCAGACTCAGTCAGACTCAGACTGGGACTCACACCCCATTCCCTCACCCCCCTGACATTTCTCAGGCCTTTGGACAGGGACTAAATGATGCCCCCAGCTTTTATGGTACCCCATCCTGCCATTCATAACCATGGGGGCCAATTCCTATAAGAAAATCTCCTATTCTCTGTGTATATAGACACATCCTACTGGTTCTGTTTCTCTGAAGAACCCAAACTAACAACTACTTCATCCAACAGCAGAACACACATTCTTCTCAAGCTCACATGGAACATTCACCAAAACCATAAAACATATCTTCACAAATTTAACAGACTAGAAATCAAACAAAGTACGCTTTGAGACCACAATGGAATTAAATTGGAAGTCAGTAACAGCAAGGTAGTTGAAAAATCCCCAAATATTTGTAGATTATATGAGACACTTCTAAATAACAAGTGGGTCAAGAGAAATAAAAAATTATTTGAACAGAATGAAAAATACACCTTATCAAATTTTGTAGGGTGCAGTAAAAGCAATGTTTAGAGGAAAATTTACAGCACTGAATGAGTATATTAGAAAAAATATCTCAAATCAATAATCTATTTTTTAAAAATTTTTATTTATTTATTTGACAGAGAGAGACACAGCGAGAGAGGGAACACAAGCAGGGGGAGTGGGAGAGGGAAAAGAAGGCTTCCCGCTGGGAAGGGAGCCCAATGCGGGGCTCAATCCCAGGACTCGGGGATCATGACCTGAGCCGAAGGCAGACGCTCAACGACTGAGCCACCCAGGCGCCCCTAAAAATCAATCATCTAAGTTTCCACTTTAGGAAAGTAGGAAAAGAAGAGCAATTAAGTCGAAAGCAAACAGAAGAAAAAAGAAAATTAGACCAGAAACCAATGAAATTGAAACACAATAAAGTCAACATCAAAGGTTTTTAAAAAGATCAGTAACATTGATAAACATCTAGTCCAGTTAAGTAAGAACAGAGAAACAGAAAGACAGAACGTAAAATACCAATATTATAAATAAAAGAGGGCCATCACTACAAATCCTGTGGACATTAGAAGGTCAGTCAGGGGGTTAGGTGAAATGGACCAATTCCTTGAAAGACATACATTACCAAAAGTCACACAGAACTAATAATCTGAAGAGGTCTATATCCCTCAAAGAAATTGAATAACCTTCCAAAACAAAAAGCACCAAGCCTAGATGGGTTTATCAACAAACTATACCAAAGAATTAAGGAAGAAGTTAGGGTGCCTGGGTGGCTCAGTCGGTCAAGCGTCTGCCTTCGGCTCAGGTCATGATCCCAGGGTCCTGGGATCAGGCCCCACATTGGGCTCCCTGCTCAGCGGGAAACCTGCTTCTCCCTCTCCCACTCCCCCTGCTTGTGTTCCCTCTCTCACTGTGTCTCTCTCTGTCAAATAAACAAATAAAATATTAAAAAAAAAAAAAAGAATTAAGGAACAAGTTATACCAATTCTCTATAATCTCTCGTAGAAGATAGAAGCAGAGGGAATATTTCCTAACTCATTCTGAGATGTGTAGTACCCTAACACCAAAACCAGACAAAGATATTACAAGAAAGGAAACTACAGACAGATATCTCTCATGAACATAGATGCAAAAATCCTTAACAAGCATTTAGCAAATTGAATCCAAAAATGTAAGAAAGTGAATTATACACCAGGGCTGTGGGTTTATTCCAGGTATGCAAGGCTGGTTCAGCATTCCACAATCCATTAATGTAATTAATTAATTAATGTAACTCACCACACCAACAGGCTAGAAGAAAAAACACCACATAATGACCTCAATAGATGCAGACAGAGTGTTTAACAAAATCCAATACCCATACCTGATAAAAACTCTTGATAAACTAGGAATAAAGGGAAACTTCGTAACTTAATAAAGAACATCACTGATAAAACCTTACAGCTAACATCATACTCAATAGTGAGAAACTCAAAAGCTCTCCTACTAAGATCAGCACCACTCATAGTCAACAATGAGCTGGAAATCCTACTTGATGTAATAAAAAAGGAAATAAAAGGTATACAAGTTGGGACAGAAAAAATAAAACCATCTTTGTTTGCAGATGACATGACTATCCATGTAGAAAATCCCAGAGAATTGATAAAAAACCTGGAATTGATAAGCAAGGACAGCAAGGTTGCAGAATACAAGGTTAACAAACGAAAGTCAATTGTTCTCTTATACACCAGCAAGAAACAACTGGAGTATGAAACTCTGAAGAAAATAAAAGATCTAAATAAATGGATAGATATTCCATGTTGATGCACCAAAGACTCAATACTGTTAAGATGTCAATTCTTCCCAAGTTGATCTATAGATTCAACACAATCCCAATGTCAAAATCCCAACAAGCCATTTCCTGGAAATCAACCAGCTGATTCTAAAGTTTATATGGAGAGGCAAAAGACCCAGAACAGCCGACACAACATTCACGGAAAAGAATAAAGTTGGAAAACTCACAATCCCCTATATTTCAAAACTCAGTAAAAGCTACAAGCTACAATAATCACTAAGCATGGTGCTGATGAAACAGTAGCTACACAGATCAACACCACACACAGAGAGTCCAGAAATAGATCCACACTAATTCCTGCACCTGATTTTTAACAAAGGGGCAAAGGCAACTCGGTGGAGAAAAGATAGTCTTCTCGACAAACGGTGCTGGAACAACTGGACATCCGCAGAAACATAAATAAATGGGAACAAATCCTATGTTTATCGAGGCTTAATATTGTTAAAGTGTTGACAATACCCAAAGCAATTTACAGATTTAATGCAATCCCTATCAAAACCCCAATAATGTTGCTTGTAGAAATAGAAAAACCCATTTTAAAATTCACGTGGAGGGGCGCCTGGGTGGCTCAGTCGCTGAGCGTCTGCCTTCGGCTCGGGTCATGATCCCAGGGTCCTGGGATCGAGCCCTGCGTCGGGCTCCCTGCTCAGCGGGAGGCCTTTCCCGTCTCCTGCTCCCCCTGCTTGTGTTCCCTCTCTCGCTGTGTCTCTGTCAAATAAATAAGAATCTTTATAAATAAATAAATAAATAAGTAAATAAATAAATAAAAATTCATGTGGAATCTCAAGGGCCCCAGAATAGCCAAAATGATCCTGAAGAAGAACAAAACTAGATGACTCACACTTCCAGATTTTACAACTCACTACAAAGCTACGGTAATAAAAACAGTGTGGTGTTGGCATAAAGACAGACATAAAACAATGGAACAGATTATCGAGAGCCCAGAAATAAACCCTTGTATGTATACGGTCAACTGGTTTTTGACAAGGGAGCCATGACCATTCATTCAATGGAGAAAGGACAATGTTTTCAAACATACGGTGCTGGGAAAACTGGATATCCACCTGCAAAGGAATAAAGTTGGATCCTTACGTAACACCTTTAAAAATTTATTCAAAATAGATCAAGAACCTAACTGTAAGACCTCAAACACTACAACTCTTAGAAGAAAACAGCACAAAAGCTTCACGGCCACTGACTCGGCAATGATTTCGCGGATAAGATATACTATGGGCACAGGTAATACAAGGAAAAAACAGACAAATTTTTTTTTTTTTTTTAAAGATTTTATTTATTTATTTGAGAGAGAATGAGAGAGAGCACATGAGAGGGGGGAGGGTCAGAGGAAGAAGCAGACTCCCTGCCAAGCAGGGAGCCTGATGCGGGACTTGATCCAGGGACTCCAGGATCATGACCTGAGCCGAAGGCAGTCGCTTAACCAACTGAGCCACCCAGGCGCCCAAAAACAGACAAATTTAACTTCATGAAAATTAAAAAAATTTGTACATCAAAAGGCACTACCCACAGAATAAAAGGGTACCCCACAGAATGGGAGAAATATTTACAGATCCTGTTTCTGATCAGAGATTGATGTCCATAGCAGACAGAGAAGTCCTAAAACTCAGCAATGGGAACAGGACAAACCCAACTCAACGGACAATCGAGACTTTTCTCCAAAGACACGCAAATGGCCAATAAGCGCATGAAAAGATGTTCAACATCACTGATCATTAGGGAAGTGCTGATCAGAACCCACGGGGATGGCTGGGATCAAGCGAACAGGAAACAGCCAGTGTTGCTGAGGATGCAGATGGAGCCCATGTGCGACTGTCGGGAACGTTAAGATGGTGCAGTCAGTGTGGAAAACAGCACAGGAGTCCTCAAAGGAATTAAACACAGAACTACCACATGATCCAACAATTCCACTTCTGGGTATATACTCAGAACAACTGAAAGTAAGGTCTCGAAGAAAGATTTGTTCACAGCAGCATGACTCATGATGATGAAGATGTGGACACAACCCATGAATGGATGATCAAGATGCAGTCCATTCACACGACGGAATAAGCTGATTCAGCCTTAAAGAGGACGCAAGTTCTGGGACATACTACAACTTAAGGACATTATGTTAAGTGCAATAAGCCAGGGACAAAAGGACAAATACAAGTATTATTCCTCTTACACGAGCCACTCGGGAGGCGTCGAGCTCACAGCAAAAAAAGTAGAATGGTGACTGCCAAGGGTTGAGGGAAGGGAGACAGGAGAGTTACCATTTAAGAGGTATCGAGTTTCAGACTGACCAGAGTTATGGGGATGGAAAGTGGTAATAGCTGCACAACCATCTGAATGTATTGAATACCACTGAACCCTACACCTAACAATGGTTACGATGGTAAGTTTTTTTTTGTTCTGTATATTTTAACTAAGTGTAAAAAAAAAAAAAGGTAAAACAATGAGCCATCAAGCCACAAAAAGACAGACAGGAACCTTAAATATATACATATTGCTTAAGTGAAAGAAGCCAATCTGAAAGAGCTGTGTATCTATTCCACAGGATCCATATATTCCAATATATTCCACAGATCCACCTACAGGACGTTCTGGAAAAGGCAAAATGACAGAAACACTAAAAAGACCAGTGGTGCCAGGGCTTGGAAGGGAGGAGGGGACCACACAGAGCACAGGGATTTTTAGGGCAATGGTAGGATACTGAGGTTACCCACTTATCAAAATCCAAGTGCAAGACAGTACACTGTAATACGCACGAAGGTCTTCGTTAGTAACCATGTATCCATGTTGGTTCCCAACTTGAGGGAGTGCACCCCTGGGCTAACAGGTGGGCCAGCATGGGTGGTCAGGCAGCATGTAAATAAACCTTGGCCAGAAGAGGGTCGAACTCCTCCCTGTGAGCACGCTGTGAGAAGGCCAATCAGCACCAGCTTTCTGGAGGGCAAAACTCTGCACCTGGAACCTGTAGGCCCCTGGCCCAGCTGCCCTGTTGTACAGAATCTGTCCAGAAATAAAGGACGGGCTAAAGATAATGGACTGAATAAACACGTGGGTAGCTCCTTCGACATAAGATCCCTGAAGTTTCCTTCACTGACTAACAAATTCACGATAGCACTGGGAACCATTAAGATGGAAGACATTTTGAATCAGGGGCTCCAGGCAGCCCTCGGAGACCATGCCAGGGAAGCCGCCCTCCCTCCCCCGCCACTCCCTAACACCCCTTGCACCCTCCCCTCCAATCCACTCCACACCAGCGACCAGCCTCATCCTCCAGGGAGCACAGGTGCAGGTACACCTCCAGCCCCTCGCCAGGCACCCCCCCAGGGCCCCAGCACACTCCTTCCTGGCCCTCGGCACTCCTCTCCATCCTGCCCACCAGCAGCACAGACAGCTGCTTGCTTATCTCCACAAATAAAACTCCCCCCTGGAGCCATGCTCCCCTTCAGTTACTGTCCACTCCTCCATGGCTAAACCTCTTCAAATGCCTCACCCCAGCCCCACCTTCACCCTCTGGACCCAGCAGCATTCCCACTGCTCCAGGGAGAACGTGATCACCAGTGACCCCACGTGGCTGAGTCCAGCCGTCTTTTCTCCATTCTGATCAGAGCTTGATCCAACGCGGCTGAGCAACCCTCATTTCCCCTCCAGACTGACATGACCCCACACTCCCTTCTTTCACTCTCCTCTCCTGGGCCCTCTTCCACTGCCCTCCACAAACACGGCTTGCTCCTAGGCTGGGCCCCAGCCCCTTCCCCAGCTATAGCTTCTCCAGGAAACCCTGTTCAGTCCCACTGCTTTAAATGCCCCTGACCTCATCCCGACACTGCAGACAAACACACGAAACTTTAAGAGGATAGGTGCTGGCTCTCGGGCATCAGCACCTGAGGAGCGTCTCAAACTCAATGCCTCTCAAAACTTTACTGTGCTAGGAGTTCCAAAAATATCATTAAATATTCCCTGAAAGGAAGAAACATTTGCATACAATAAATGGTGGTGAGTGAAGTAACCGATCAGATGTGTACTTACATCTAATTATGGCTAGGATGGGAAACCTGGGACTAGGGAACCAAGATCACGGACAGTCCTGGCCCCGGGAGCAGAGGGGAGGAGCCGGGGGCGTGGAGCACAGCAGCAGATCAGCTCTAAGTGTTACACAGAGATGAGCCTCAATGATTATTGTTAAAAGCCAAAAGACACCCACCAGAAGAGCAGAAAAAGAAACGAGAAAACCTAACAAATTAAAAAACGAAACAGGCACAGATTCCAACTTATTAATAATCACAAGTAAATGGATTCAATTGCTCTATAAAAAATGAAGACCCACAGATTGAGTTAAAATGTAGCTAAAAAAATAAAGGGATATAAAAAAGTTTGAAAAATAAGGAGATAGAGAAGTAACACTTAAACTGGGGCAAAGAAGGGGTGCTCCATGTTGACAACCGTCAGGAACACCTGAGCATCTGACACAGGGTGGGGAGACATCCAGCACAACCGGGCACCTCTGCGCTCTCTCGCAGGGATCGAGGGATTCAGGAAGTCAGGGCGCACATCTGTTGACTCACAAGCCAGACTCAGGCTCAGTGAGACAGAGAACAATGTAACCAACTACTGGGGCTGATACATTCTTCTCAAACCACAATGAAACAGTCACAAAAACAAGCCAATCTAAACCACAATGAAATCCCAAAAAAGAGCCCCCAAAGTAGCTATCTTTATGTGACCAAATCACTGGACCTTGAAACAATAAAGTTTAAAAATCATCACAAAAAAGAGAGGGGGAGGGGCGCCTGGGTGGCTCAGTTGGTTAAGCGACTGCCTTCGGCTCAGGTCATGATCCTGGAGTCACGGGATCGAGTCCCGCATCGGGCTCCCTGCTCAGCGAGGAGCCTGCTTCTCCCTCTGACCCTCCTCCCTCTCATGCTCTCTGTCTCTCATTCTCTCTGTCTCAAATAAATAAATAAAATCTTTAAAAAAAAAAAAAAAAAAAAAAAAGAGAGGGGGAAAACACACGGGTGAAACAGGTGAAGGGGATTAGAGCACACTTCTCTTGATGAGCAGAGTCCTGTCTACAATTGCACACCTGAAACTAATACAACACTGCACGTTAATTACGTTGGAACTTAAAAAAACACTTAAATAAATAGAATATTTGAACCTGTCAAAAAAAAAATCAAAAAATTAGCTCCCCTACCTCAACCCATCCACTTGAAAAACTTCCAAGCCCTTCTAAATCAGTTAAAGAGGGAATAAAGACTGAACTAACTATTCGGAAATGAAGAGCAATGAGAGGAGCACGAGATAAATCCTCGGGGGCACCAACAGGATGGAAGAAGCGAAACACCTTCAAGAGTACGTATCAGGAAATACAAACTGCACATGCAGAAGCTAAGCGCTTCCTTCCAGGAGCCAGAACAACAAAATAAAACCGAAGAAAAGTAGAAAGAAGTGAGGATTAATGAAGTGGAAACAGCAAAGCAGCCTTGCTCGATGGAGCGAAGGCTTAGTTTGAAAAGACCTGTAATCGTGACAGACCTGGGGAAGTCTGACCGAGAACAGAAGAAGGTACCAAAGTAGTACCAGCTACGAGAAACTACAAAAACCGCTTTAAAATGATCGCAGACCAGTACATCGGTGGTCCTCAACTGGAGCTGTTCTTCCCCCAGTGTGCATTTGGAAATGCACAGGGTGGGTCTGTTTTTCTGCTTTTGTTTTTGGTTGTGCTGATGGTTGTTGCCCTGGGGTCCGGGAGGTCCTAAACAGCCTGTCACACTGAGAGCCTCCCCACGAAGTGTTCATTATGTCCAGGAAGACAAATATTGATCCAGATTAAATGAACAATAAGCAGGAAAACATCTTCCATGATACACAGCAGGTAAAAGATACTATACTCAAAATGCAAAGAATAACTAGAAAGCAATTTTTACAAGCACTAGTAAGATGAAAAGCATAAACAGCCAATAAACATATAAAATATATATCCAACCCATCAGTATAGGTACAAAGACATGTACATAAAAGCATAGAAAATAATCTAAAAGATTACACAAGAAATTTTAACAAGGACTAAAAGGTGGGAGGTGAGAAAAGGGAACTCTCACCACTTCTTAACCCATATATTCCTGTAGTATTTTAAGTTTTACAAAACGAATATATTCGGGACGCCTGGGTGGCTCAGTCGGTTGGGCGTCTACCTTCGGCTCAGGTCATGATCCCAGAGTCCTGGGATCGAGCCCCACGTCAGGCTCCCTGCTCAGTGGAGAGCCTGCTTCTCCCTCTGCTTGCTGCTCCCCCTGCTTGTACTCGCTCTCTCACTCTGACAATTAAATAAACCCTTAAAAAAAAAAAAAAGAATATATTCTACTTAAAGAGATGCTTAAAATTTTAAAGAAATTATTAATGTTCAAAATGGCATAACCTCAAGGATATTCACTAAAACACAAATGGAAAGAAACTCCCCGTGATTTTCAGAGTCTCCTACCATTTTTCTAATAGTTTACTGTGCCTACTTCATTCTGCAGCGAGCCGTTAACTCGGCTGGAACTGAGGTTTGTGTGAGGCGTGCAGCGGAAGCGGCCTCTCCCCTGTTTCGGTGGGAGACCACGCAGTGAGTAGTCGTGGCTCTCCCAGCGGACGTGAAATGCCTCCCTTCTCCTGGGCTAAACTCTCACAGCTACAAATGCCCCTCGAGCGCCCCGGAGCGAAGTAAGCTTCCAAGCGAGGCTCCCTCTCTACAAAGTACAGCTACTTTTAGAGCCTCCTCCCGAGACAGCTGGGCGCTCTCGACACACACAGACGCTCAGGGACCGTCAGCCACGCAGCACGAAACCCGTCCCAACGACCAGGCAGTGTGGGAGCGCGAGGCTCTGGTACTGACCGCGGCTGAAGGGCAGCAGGCCGCTCAGGTAGGGGAAGCTCACTCTCCTCAGCTCGTCCAGCTTCTCCTGCAGCTTGCGCACCTGGCTGTCGGAGCGGCTGACCCTCTGCCGCAGGGTCTTCAGCTCGCCGTTCTTCTTTTCCACCTGCTCCCGCAGGCAGCACACCTGGCTCTTGTTCTGTCGGGAGGAGAAGCAGTAGGAGTGCAGCGAATCGATGAGTTTGCAGGCCCCCGACGCCGACAGGATGACCTCGTTGATGGACATGGGGCTGGCGTCGCTGCGCTCACTCTGCACGGCTTCGGCCGCGGGCTTCGGGGTGACGTCTGCCGGAGGGGCAGAGGGGCTCTGGGAGGGCTTCTGAGGCGTGGCTGTGAGTGATGAACTTGGGGGGCTCTGGGCCAAGCCCTTGTCGGGCCCCAGGCTGGTCCCGCTGCAGCCGGGCTCCACGTCTCTCTTCAGCCTCTTTCGGTCAACAGGCTCTCGGGGGACAGATGCCCTCTCTCGAGTGTGCTTGGAGGAGAAACTGTAAGAATGAAGTGAGCCAATAAACTTGCAAGCCCCAGACCCTGGCGGGGTAAAGTCGTCCACGGAAATGCCGCTCTTATCCACCAGGTCACCGTGGTCGGGGGCGGTGCTCTCACCACCAGCATCCACAGCTGCTCCCTGGCTGCCCGCCGCAGCCGTGGCCAGACCATCGCCTGCAGTTCCTTCCGGGGCCTGCAACGTGCGCTCCGGACTGGTGGCTTCTTGGGAGGCCCTGGGCGCAGTTTCATCCTGCAGTGCAGCCTGCTTCACCTTCCGGGACCCTGGCTTGGCCATCAGGTTTTCACCCGAGGACGATGATGAACCTGTAGCTCCTTTCCCGTCCGCCCCGCTCGCGTGTCCCTTCAGGCCCCCCGAGGCCTTTCTGGTGACCTTTCTCCTCGTGCGGCCATGACCTCCAGTGCCCCTCTTCTTCTCGGGCAGGTGGAAGATGGAGGGCACCGCCGTGGGCTTGAGCAGACGATGCTGATCCTCCAGCCTTTTGGAGAAGCTGTCTTTGGTGAAGTGTTCACTACAGAGGAAAGAATACTTAGTGGGGGTCCAATTATCCCTCTGAACAGCTTTTAACCACTGGATCAGACGTTTTGAGTCTTTTAGGGGGAACCTGCAGGAAAAATGACAACAGAATTAGAAAGAAGTAACTACGTGTCTCCTCCCAAATTTATCAACTATAATAAGGCAAAACAAGTGTTTCTGCAAATACCCAATCCTGTATTGACTCTACCCATTTAAAATTTTAGTAAAAATTTAAGGAACACCTTCCACTTGGAAGTAATCACGAGATAGAAAGATAATGGGCTCATTGCCTACCCTTAAGGCGCTTACAAATGGTAGGGCAGATAGAGAATGAAGGTAACTCCTCCCAGGCTGTAGTAAATGCCCTGTAGGAGAGATTGCACAGGATGGCATCCAACAACAGGAAAGGCTTCAGGAAGCCTTGGAAATAGTTGCTAGAATCACACAGCTGAACAACCCTCCTGGTGTGCCTTGGATGCAGGTTGGGTGCTAAAACAGGGGTGGTTGGCTCCCCTCCCTGCTCAGAAGCCAGGTCTGGCGCTGGCCAGCAGAGAGGGGAGCAAAAAGCCAGAAGAGCATCCCAGACGGTGCCTGAGCCCAGCCTGAGCTGTGACTCAAGCAGCTGAGGATGCGAGACAGACTCTAAGACGAGGTCAGACTCAACAGTCCCACTGCCAGGAGCAAAACTGCTTTTTAAAAAGCAACCAGCTCCCGCAAAATACTGAATAAGATACTTAGTAATTATTTTTTCTCTTTTAAACAAGATCTCTATTTAGAAAACTGGGAGGGAACTCTACCCAGGGGCGGAGGGGTTATTCTGGAGGGCTATCTCCTCCACCTGAGGTCATCTAACCCACCTGTGGCCACTGTGGACCAGAACCAGGACCGAGACGGATACTAACTCCCCAGGAAGTTCTGTGCAACACGACCTTCTACACTTCCTCAATGCTTTGTGAACCCATTTCCCGAAGTCCCCAATTCCCACATCCTTTGCCCCATACCAGCAAAGACCATTGTGAAGGCCAAGGGCAGCCTTCTCTGCAGTGCTTTGCCCGGTTTTTGAAAGCAGTATCAAAACCTTCTGGACACAGGCTCTGAAGGAAACTCAAGGAAGCACGGTGGCTGGCTTCTAACACAATGTATTGCCAGTTCTTTTGACAGATTGTAACAGTTTAAGAGAACAAACCACTGCGAACTTCCAGTAAAACTACAAGTAACAAATACCACCGGAGTCTCTAAAACCTAACTCCCTGTACCCTAAAACAGAAGTATCTGCGAGGAGGCTTTCCAGGGAGCCAGCCGGCAGAAGAAGACTCGCTGAATCAGGCTGAATTCCAGAAGCCCTCAGGAAGGGAGCCAGGCCAGCGAGAAGGCAGAGCCCTGTCCCTGCCTCCGCGTCCAAGCAAGAAGCGGCGAACAGGGCCCCGTCCGCGAGTCGCAGGGCGAGCCTCCGGCTGCAGAGCCGGCCTCGTCCTGCTCCAGCGCAGGATGCTGCGAGGCCGCCTGTCCAGGGACGCCCCGCCGCGCAGCAGGGCCACCTCTCCCCGCGTGCGGGAGCGCGTGTCAGTCCTCGAGGTACAACTTGCATTTACTCAGCCGCACAGATCAAGGCAGGCTCCCTTGCGATCAAAAGAGCAAAAAAGTCCCAGCAAATGCAAGAGGACAACTGACCCAAGAGCGTTTCCAGAACACACTGTCTGGAAATTCGCGGTGCCAGCCCGAATCAATGGAGCCCAGGGGGGCCGCGGGGGGGGGGGGGGGGGGGGGGGGGGGGGGGG
>NC_058405.1:192676282-192705075 GCF_002201575.2 Neomonachus schauinslandi
CCGGCCGCGGTGGCCCGCGACGCCCGGCCCAGAGACGGCGGCCCGGGCCAAGGTCACACAGCGCCCGGCGCTGACTCACTCGCGGGACCGGCCCCGAGGCCAGGCGCGCCGAGGGCCTCCCGCCTCGGGCCGGGCCGCGCGGCCTCAGTTTCCCCGCCGTACCGGGCCGGGCCGGGCGGGGGCGTGGCCGGCAGAGCCGCGCGGGCGGCGGGCCGGGCGGCGGCGGGCGGAGCCCGGTTACCTGTGGAAGGAGACGGCGCGCTTCTCCCCCTTGCCCTGCCGGTTGGAGCAGTTCGCGGCCGCGCAGCAGATCACCATCTCGGGCCTCAGGCCGCCGCGCCGCCGCCAGGCTCCGGCCCTCGCCTCGCCGCGCCGCGAGCGGGACCGCCCCGAGGGGAGGGCGCGCGGCGACACGGCTGCGGGACGTGGGAGCCGGCCCCCGCGGCTCCCGTACGGCAAGATGGCGGCGCACGCCCGGCCGCCCCGCCGCCCGGCCGCCCGGCCGGGCCTCGGCTCGTCCGGGTTCCCCAATACCCGGCGGGGCGCAGCCCGCGGCTCGCGGCGTCGGGGGTGGGCGGGGGCGCTCTGGGCCGGCGGCCCAGTACGGCGGCATGGCGCGCCGGGCCGTCCGTACGGCAAGATGGCCGCGCCGGCGGCCCGGCCGAACGGCGGATTAACATGCCCTCCCCGGGACTCCGCCGCTCCTCCGCGTCTGCTTCCGCTACTCCCACGGGTCGCTGTCGGGGTCCTCGGAACGCGCGGTGCAGGCCGCCAGGGAGCCGAGCGCGCGGGCCCAGCCCCCGGCGTTGGGCCCCACCGTACGCCAAGATGGCGGACGTGCATTTCCTCCCGCACTTCCGGCCCCGCCCGCGCCCTCGCCCTCTAGGCCCGGATTGGCCCCGGCAGCGGCCCGTCGCGTCGCGCTGCGGAACCGTCGGAGCGACGCCGCTCTCAGTCGGCGGCCGGAGAGGGAAGATGGACGCAGGTGAGGGCCTTAGCGGACGCGGGGCGACCCGCGGGCGACGCCCTCCTGGCCCCTCGGCCACCGGGGTCTCGCCCAGCGCGGCGTGGGTGCGGGATGGGCGCGGGGCCGCGGGGCGGAGCCGGCGCTGGCGCCGAGCGGGGCGGGGACGGCGTCTGTGGGAAGGCCGGCGCGGGTCTGACAGTCGGCTGTCTGCGTGTCTCGGCGCTTTTTCAGCCCCGCCCGCAGCGCCCGGGCGCCCGGCGACAGGCCCAAAGCCGGCGCGGACAAGCGGGGGCAGCGTGGTGTCCGAGACGGGCGGGAGGGGCGCCGGGCGGAGCTGGCTCCAGAACCGGGGGCCGGAGAGTGCTGTGCCTGCCCCCACCCCCACGCCCCAAGCATTAAGGCGTGGAAGCTCTTTATCTCTTAGGAAGTTGCTTTGGGAGGCTGGAGGCGAGAAACATGCTCCCAACACTCACTGCACACGCGTTTCAGTGACCAGTAGATCATGCAAGCTTCCTCTTCGTGGTTGAAGAGAGAGACTGAACTCATCTCGTCGTATCTTAACTTCTTGGGGTCGTGATGCGAAGTATGTGGCGGGTGGGAGGGCGTATGTGTACATGTGTGTCCGTGTACACGTGGGAATATGTGCATATGTGGCGTTCTGGCCTGTCTCGTCATGCTTCTGTTCCAGAGGGGACAGTTCCTTAATTTTTGCTTGCAAACTATTTGGGGTCTTTGTTCAGTAGGCTTAAAAGTGTTCTGACACGGGCTCTCTCATGCCGGGGTAGTCGTAGTCCTTTCATTCCTTGTGGGGAGTGATTTGCCTTCAGCACCCCCCTCTCCCCCACCGCCACCTGGTTTAATTCCACCTGTCATTCTGGGTGGCTTTGTTTGCCTTGTCTTTCTTCTCTTGGCATGGGCAACTTAAATTTACCGAAATCTCAGTTTGGAAGCTGGAATGCGGACGTGTATGGCCAGTATTTCAATGACTTGTGGCATCTGGCTGGAGCAAACAGTAGTCCTAACTCCCAAAGAAGCATGTTAACCAGATTATTTTTTGTGAAGTTTGTTTAAAAAAGAGAAACCAGAGAGGGTGTTTTACTGTTTGCTGGGAAAATGGGGTGGAGAAAGGAATAGAACTGTTTATCCACTTTCTTTGAAGTTACCGCTGCTCGGATATTTTAGACTTTGTAGGAGAGACTTGGGTAAGGTGGAAAAACACATTCAGTGTTGGTCATGTTACCTTAAACGTGAAAATCATCATGTTAAAGTTGAAGGGTATTTCAAAGTAGAAAAAAGTGTTTGCATTTGAAGGCTGCTGTTGATGCTGATAAAAATACGTATGATCTTTGGAAGCTGTGGTGGAGAGTTTTTTTTCTGACACGATGCTGCACATCTTTTTAGGGGTGATTAATGGTGCAGCCTCCTCTGATCCCTGGACTCCTTACAAAGCCTGCCTTTCTTGACCAAGTCTTACACAGTTTCTAGTTGTTTTTATAGTGATCCATTCAATAAACTGCATTTGTTATTGAATGAGAGGTTTGTCTTGGGCATTGTTCTAGACCCTGGGGCTAGAGAACTGAACAAAATAGACAAAACCATGTGGCTCATGTGGGACAGTGATGTGGGCCAAGCAAGAGGGAGTTAGAATTATAGCCAGGATGGCCAGGGAAAAAAAAAATCTCACTGCAGACAGAGGTAAGTTTTGACCAAGACCCAAAAGCAGTGCAGGAGGAAGGGCAAGTGGGCCAGTGCGGCCAGGATGCAGCAGGTGGGGGTGAGAGAAGTAGAAGCTGAAGGCAGAGAGACAAATTTGGCCCAGTCATGGGGCCTGGTTGGGTCATAGTGAGGACTGGGGCGTTTATTCTAAATGAGTTGGTGAGTCTTTGGAAGGTTTTGAGTAGAGAAGTAATATGACTGGGCGGATGTTTACCGGACTGGTTCTGGCTGCTCTGTCCAGGATATACAGCATGTCCTGCAGAGGGGCAAGGGCAGAAACAAGGAGACCAGTTAGGAGGCTGTTGCTAAGCCAATGAAAGGCCGTGGAAGCTTGGCTCAGGGTGGAGAGAGGAGGTTGACTTCTGGATGTATTTGAGGGTTGAGACATCAGGACTGTGTACAGACTGGAAGTGATGGGGGTGGTGGGAGGCATGGAGAGGGAGAACTTGAAGATGGTGCTGAGGTTTATGGCCTGAACTGAGAATGTCTTGTGGGGAAGACTTTGGGGGTCTTGGTGGGGGAGCTGTTGGTTTTGTATGTGCTGACTGTTGTTAGACATCTTTGTTATGATGTCCAGGGAGGCTCTGGGTCCACGGGCCTGGAGCTTAGGGCGTAGGCCTGGACTCGAGGTCGAAGTGTGTGGGAAGCTGCTTTGGATGAGTCACTGAGGGTCTGAGAGGAGGAAGAAAGAGAAGGGGCCTGGGAGGGGCACCCAGGGCTGCTGGCTGGCATGGAGAGGTCCAGAAGGTGGCAGGCGGACTACAGGCTGGTTGTGTTCTCCACCAAGCCCCCAGCACTGTGTGTGAGAACACATTCAGGGCTCAAGGAGCGGTGGGTGCCTGCAGTTAAATGTAGGTGTTGTCTGTGCTGTCTGTCCCTTGAGGACAGAGCCCGTATCTTGAGCTTGCGTCTCCAGGGCTTCAGTTGTGTCTGGCATGTGGTTGGTAATCAAGGAAGCAGAACTTGAATTAATGGCAACTTACACGTTCCTGCACTATAAGGACTTCAGTTTAGAGAGTCTGTTAGTGTGTAAGGTGTCAGTGGTGAGAAGGGGCTGCTGACCCTTGCAGGGCAGAGGGGCTCAGTGTGGTGTTCTGTCCAGTGTGCTCTCGAGCGCAGTATTTTCTAGGTCTCTGGTGTAGCTGACGTTCTGGGTGCTTTTCCTTCCTTTTCATTCAAAACTGAACTACCAACATCTTCATGAAAACTATTTGGGATTTTAAAAAGTAACTACTTGCAAACCTGTTACTCTAAACATAAACATTTTCCTTTTTTTTTTTTTTTTAAGATTTTATTTATTTACCTGACGGAGAGAGCGAGCGCACAAGCAGGGGGAGCGGCAGGGAGTGGGAGAAGCAGACTCCCTGCTGAGCAGGGAGCTCAGTGTGGGACTTGATCCCAGGACGCTGGGATCATGACCTGAGTCGTGGACTGAGCCACCCAGGCGTCCCTAAACATAAACATTTTCTAAAGGAAAGGGAGAACTCTTCTTTTGATTTTGTTTGTAAAGCATAATCTCTCAGAAGCTATAGATGTTTGGGGGAAATATCTTTGAAAAGTGATGCTTTATGTAAAAAAAAGGTAAGTGGTGCGTGTTTTTGTGGTTCTCCCTGGTTAAATTATAGTGTGATTGGTACTAAGTGGAGACAAATTGGTTACCTTCATTGAGCACAATTCCCTATTTTTCTGCCAGATTAATAATATTAAAACATTTGTTTCTAATGGAATTACCATACTATTAAAGGGCTTTCTGCTTCCTCTTCCGGGTGTGGTCAGAGACATCTCGGAGGAAAATGTGGAAAATCAAGTGTCTGGAACCCAAGTGACCAAATGAGGGAGAGTGCCTCTGAAAGAGCCTCATTCTTAACTGGGTGACACCTGTCAGTCTTGCTTGTCCTGTGTGTCCTCTTAGTGGAAGTTAAAACCATTTCCTGGAGTCTGGAGATTGGCATTCTTTTCGAGATTTGACCCCTTTTCACTCAGGAGGTATGTGAACTGCTTCACATATGATGTTGCATGTGGTGATGATGAAATTATTCTGAGGCCTAATTAATTTGGGGTGACCCTCTGTGGGAAGGATGCAGATCAAGCCCCTGTGAAGCTGGTCAGTCTGAGCAGAGAGCTGGAGGTCAGCTGGCACCTCCTCTGTGTTGGCCGATCTGTGCCGATGTTACTGATTGTGAACTTAAGTTTTAAAATAGAAAAGTACTAGCTTTTCTACTGAGCTGTTTTCTGAACGGGCGCTCTGTGATGTTTTTTGTTCTACAGAAGTATTAATATGTGTTTTGACTAAGTTAATACCAACGATAAAAGTGGTGTTGTGTAGGGGGCAAGGGAGATTTAGTTTCGTCTTACAGATAACAAGGCTTGAAATAATATGAAAAGGAGGAAGAGAAGGTGCTGCACACATGGCTGGAACCTGGCCCGGGCCTTGCGTTCCTGCCTCAGGGGGCAGAGCCAGCAGCTGTGTCCCACCTCGTGGCCCAGGGACCAGGGCCGTGCGTCCTACAGCTGGCAGGTGGGCTCTCTGTCTCCAAAAAACAAGTCTTCGTAGAGATGAGAAAGTTGAACGTCAGGAATGAACGGTATTTTTGAGAGTACCATCGGAGAGTGAGGTCCGGAAGGTCCGGGAGCTTGGTGGTCTGGTGGAGGCAGCCTGCGCTAAGTGAGCATGCCTCTGTCCGGGGGAGCCGTGAGGGCGCCTGGGCTGTGACATTTATTCCAGGTGTCGGTGTCCTCTGCTGCAGGCGGGACGGGGCAGAGCCGCCGAAGGTCAGTCAAGACTCTGCTGGCTATACGGGGACGAGAAGCCCTTTGCTTGCTTTCCTGGTTGGAAGTGCTGAGGGTCCGTGGGACTCTGTGCTCATTTTCCAGGGCGGAAGCCTCAGGATGTTGAACTAGCCTGTGAAGTGTCTCGGATGGCTGGCTTCTACTCCCTAAACCCCAGTCTTGTGAGGAAAGCTTGTTGCTTACATTCCGCTTTAGTGAGGTAGATCACGTATTTGGGTGAGTCTCCTGTGTGTGTTGCACTGAGTGCCACACCTGTTACAGCACGTGGAGACTGGCCTTCATTGCACACTGTGGCATCACCAACTTACCCGTCCCAGTGACTCCCAGGGGACCCGCCCCAAAACGTGCTTCCTGTTGCCCAGCATGGGGCAAAGCTTTCCACGTTTCCTTACATGGTCCCTGAGGGGAACACAGCTGTTTCCATCTTACCAGTGAGAAAACTGAGGCACAGTAAGGTCACCACCATGTGAGAGTCAGACTTCGGGCTGCCCACAGCGGGGACTGTGTTCAGCAGGCATGGTGGACACACGCTGCATGTGCATTGTCCCCCAGGACTGACGGGAACACGGTCCCTGTCTGAGGAAGCTGCCATGCCACGGGGGAGCTGTGTCTGCAGCCAGTTCCAGAGGCTCATATGACCTGCATCCAACAGGAGCAGGATTCGGGGGGAGCAGCTCGCACGCACAGTTAGCTGGAGGGGCAGAGGCAGGAGGAGCAGTGACGTGAGGGGCATGGGGGACACAGGGGCGTGGAGCACTCCTTAGGGAGCCTGCAGGTGATAAATTTGCACCCTCACTTCGAGGCTCCTGCTCATCTGGCAAGAGCTGGGGTCACGTTCTGGTAGTTCATTCCCCTCGGGTGTGTCTGTCTCTTTGCTTGGTTTTGGCTGAAGCAGAAAAGAATCTGAGGCCACACAACCCATAATTTGGTTAGCTATCTTAGGAAATTGGGTGATAAAGTGTTAAGTTAATAGAACATCTCTTACTTCTTTTCCTCTGAAGTTGGCTTGGCTGCCTATAAAGTTTGCTAGTAAACCTAAGAAGTACGCCTGTTTCGCATTTTGCCACCTCAGTGATGAAAACCTCTCTACTTCAAAGGTGCCGCAGCTTTGATACGGGGCTGTGGTCCTTTGACGGGTGCCGCGCCCCTCTGGCGCCAAGCGCACATGAGATGCTCGCCCACGGCACTCAGTAGCCCTCCAGGATTGTCAGCCATCTCTGCATCGTTGGTTCACGGCTGTGGTATTCAGAGGGTCCTGGGCATCAGTAGGGCAGGAGGACAGTTAACGTCCTGCAGTGCAGTCGAGTGGTTTGCATCCTTTCTCCTTGAGAGTCAATGTTTGGGTTTGAATCTACATATCAGTTGAAGCCCAGGGTTCCTAACAATAGAGAAGTAACAAACACCATGTGCAGCTCCTCGAGAAGGTGGAACTTGAACTCACTCCAGCGTAGCTTTGATAATCAGCTGCAGAAAAGAGGGGGAGGTCAACCTGGACTCTGTAAGCGTAGAGCAGCTTGGTTGGCGTTGTGGAAGCACCGGCAAGTCGGACACATTGAGCAGAGCCCCTGCAATGAAGCCCCGCGGGTGAGGGCCCCTGTGCCCGCCATCGTGCTCAGGCGCTCCGGGAAGCACAGCTTGTTCTGGAAGCACTGGGACTGCCCTGACGCTGTCAGGTTTCCGGCGGAAAGAAAAGAAGGCGGAGTTGGGTCTGGGTTCCTGACAGCCGGAGAATTCTTGAAGTAGCGAACGCAGGGTCTTCGGGTGCTGTGGATTTCTCTGTTCACGGAGCATTGTTTTCCCAACCCTGGGCCTGGGAATTAGCTGCGCATCCAGTTTAGCCTTTTGGGTGTAGTAAAATCATATGCCCTTGAGCCTGCAGTTCTGCGTCCTCGGTATTAATGACACTGGCTGACCTTGGCGCCCTTCTGTCTGCCAGCTTGTGTGTGCGCACCTCATGGGAAGGGGTTCACGGACACTTTGCAGCTGTGCTGTGAGGGCATCCTATTATTTTCCCCCATTTTATGAGTAAGGAAATTTTTACACCGAGGGGTCAAGGGGCCCAAAGAACCTACAACCTGGGAGTGCTTGAGCTAGGGTTTGAACCTCCACTGCCAGGCGCCAGAGCCAGCACTGGACCCCCAACATCCCCAAGGGATTGTGCACAGCACAGAGGGACACGCAGGGATGCTCCGCAGGGTATGTTAGGAGCATCTCGACAGGGTGCGGGAGTTACCGGTGGCCTGGACAGGGTGCTGTGAGACTGTCACACACTTGCTAGAGCTCTATGTCTGTGTGGACTATCACCATTGAGAGACTAGAGACGAGGAAATCACAGGTGTGGTACGCTTTCCTTTACGGATCTACGCAGAGACTTCTGGAAGGAGATTCCTTGCTGGGTGTGAAGCTGCAGAAGATTTTTTTAATAATATTTTTGTAGTCTTTGGGTTTTTAAAAATTAATACGTCATTGTTACCAAAAGGTGGGGCTATTGTCAAAAAGTAAATTCAGATGTGGGAGAAACGATTATAATAGATTTTCCAAAGTTATCTGGGCAATTGCAGGTGAAGAGTACGAGTGACTAGGTACCATTGAGGCTTGCGAGGCAGCAGATGAGAACTGTGTGTTTCGGGTTCTGTGAGGAACAGCTGAAGAGTTGGGGGACCCGGGATACACTGCCCTTTGCCTCGCGGGTGTCGGTCTGTGCTCTGCTGAATCTGGGAACTGTGTATAGAGGGTTTCCTCAGCTGGCTTCCGAGGACAGAGAGGGACACTGGGCCTCTCTAGTTTCTTAACCGAAGCAACACAGAATAAAATGGCGCTCAGGTCTTGTTAGCTGCATACACAGCGATCTTCTTAGGAGGTGGGAGCTGGTGGCCGCGCTCTTCTGGGAGCATCTTGAAGTGAAAACAGCTGCAAGAGCCTCAGGGAGTTTTGCAGAAGGGTCTGTCTGTTTCTGGGGATTTGTGTCCCACCCAGGAATAGTACCTGCCCTTCCACGGCTGGTCGTCATCATCCCCGAGCTTGTGTTTCTTGCCCGTGAAGTACCTGCCTTCTCCTCGGCCTCTAGACACCTGCTCCTGGGGGACACTGGCTCTACCGTCTACTCGGTGTGTGGCCTCGCTTACATACTGAGATGCAAGGGTTACTTTTGTCCTGTCGGTTTAAGGCTAAAACCAGTACTGAGGTCAGGTACTTCCTTGCCCCGGGCCTGGTGCTGTCGGCCTCACCCTCGTGTCTGCTGGAAGGCGAGGCTCAGGAGCTGCTGCCCTGTTGCTTGCGGTTGCTTTGTCTGTGGTGGTTGTCACAGCCCTGACGAGACACAGGATCACACAGAGCTCTTTACACGGAAACGCTAGAAATCATCTTTCATATTGTTTTATGAAATTATAAAAATGGGATCAATGTGTGTTTGGTTTCAATAGCTACTCTGACCTACGACACTCTTCGATTTGCTGAGTTTGAAGATTTCCCGGAGACCTCAGAGCCTGTGTGGATACTGGGTAGAAAATACAGCATCTTCACAGGTATTCGCCGCCTCAGAGCCTGCTGTGCTCTCAGGGCTCAGGCTGTGAAAAGCACGTTGTGGTGATAATAGTTATTTGCTAACTTTCTGTAACATATGATCTACGAAGTTAAGGCTGTGTGTGTTTTTTTCTTTTAAACAATCCCTAGAAAAGGATGAGATCTTGTCCGATGTGGCGTCCAGACTTTGGTTTACATACAGGAAAAACTTCCCAGCCATTGGTAAGTACGCCATAGGTTACTACACGTGGTGGTAGATACAGGCTTTATAAGGAGGGCAACTTGGGTGTAGAGTATTGACGTCGGTGTGCTGGGTACTTGTCACTGCATCTCCGACCTCACAGCAACCCTAGTGACGTAAGCCGGCTGAGGTCTCGCGCCTAGCGTGGTGAAGTTAGGGTCCAAACTCGGGACTCCTGACTCTCCCGAGGGCAGGGATTTTCCAGCTGCTGGTCCTGGTTTCTTACTGGGATCTAAAATCAGGATAATGAGTTATAAGCAGCATTTAAAAGTATAGAGCAGAATGGAGTGTGAAGTCGTGTGTTTCCACAGTGAGGCAGCGTATGGCTTCAGGAGGCTCCAGTTTGTACGTCAGAAGGGTGTCCTGGGTCACGATTGTCACAGTGTGCTTCGGACTGTGGGCCCAGGATGTTTGGAGGCCGTTGCCCTGTGTCCATCACCTTTTCTCTCGTGTCCCACACTTAGTTGTGGGGAGAGCTGAAAGGCAAGGTGGATGGGCCATGTCTTCGCATAGCACTAATGTACGCCCCATTCAGAGTGGCTCTTCATTGTCGTGACCCTGGAGGTGGGCATGGAGGGGCCCCAGCTCTTGGCCTTGCCTTTGCTGGTTGGAGAACCTGAGACCAGAGGGTCGGCAACAGGAAGCTACGGCTCCCGGGTGGCAGGTCTCTGTCAGGCCCCTCACCAAGATGCAGTCGCCTGTGTTCTCTGGAAGTGAGCTGGATGCGGTACAGCCACAGGGCTTGACATTCAGGAGCGCCGCAGGGTGGGGAGACGAGGCCAGTGCCACCACAGGCCACCTAATGATGGGATTTGTCCGCTATGCCCTGGGATGTCGTTTGTGCCAGCCGTGCTCTGCTCAGCCCTGAGGACGGGGCAGGCCCGGGCAGTGGGGGTGTGCCGGGCAGTGCTGGGGGACTACCACTCTCCTGCAGGTCTCTGTCTGGACTCACAGAGCAGGGACAGGCTGAGAGGAGCCTTGTACTGTTTGGTCAAGTCGCTGAGGAGGACGGTGCCTGCCACTAAGGGCCAGCATGGTCTTTCCTTCCCTAGCCACGGAGAGATGACTAGTTTGTACGGGAGTTGTTGCCACGCATCCCGAGCACTGCGCTTTGTCTACCCCCCCCCCCCCCCCCCGACCCCACTGTGCCCCTCGAGGCTTTTTCCACCCACGTTTGTGGGAGGGGCTGCCCCAGGCTCCGAGGTGATGCTGCGGGGAAACGGTGGAGCCAGCCGGGGCTGCGGCTCGCTGGGCTGGCCCTGGCGTCTCGGCTCCGCTGCCGCTTCATGCCTCTCGCCTTGCCGGTACTTAGGATGGCCGGGGCCTCTCCTGTCATGCTGGGGCCTGTCTCGGAGTGCACGCAGAGCTGTGGTGCCCAGTGTCGGCATCCCTTTGTGCCCTGGCAGTGGGCGTGATGTGGAGGGGCCCCGGGGCAAGTGTGCTTTAAGTGCTGAGGGTGGTTGCTGACCGCCCCTGGGTTATGTTCCTGCCCTCCCGCATGCACGACCCACTCTCCCGGCAACTGCATCTTTGCCCTTCCGGTGCTTGGAGAGAGGTCCTCCTTATTTGACTTGGAGTTTCCTCATTACTCATGAGACTTAGTATCTTTTCATATGTTTTCCAGACATTCTTAATTCTCTGTGACTGATTTGTTCACATATTTTGCCCGTTTCGAGGGGTTCGCAGGACGTATCATTGCCCAGTAAATGTGCCCTTGGCATGACCAGGTTCTAAATGGCCTGTCACCTGAGATGGAGCTGACGCGGTGTAGGGCTGCCCCAAAGTGTGCTAGGGCCAAGGCCTCCTGCCAGTGGACTCCTGACCTGCTGGGCCATCTGACGGCGAGCCCTCTCTCTTTGTCCGCCATGACAGGGGGCACTGGCCCCACCTCGGACACGGGCTGGGGCTGCATGCTGCGGTGCGGACAGATGATCTTTGCCCAGGCCCTGGTGTGCCGCCATTTAGGCCGAGGTAAGTCATGGCACCGGGGAAGACGCGTTTTTAGGAAGCAAACAGGACTGTGGGGTTAGGTTACCCAAAGCACACAGACTGGGATTCAGGGTTTTCTTGAGTGGTGACCCACTGGTATTCGTTGATTTGAAAAAGTGACTTTAAAGAATATTGATGAATGTTTGTCTTTTAGAAATTATCTTTACGTCACTGAAACCGTTTTCTGTTCTTTATGGATTTGTTTTGGTGGGTTAGCATATGTGCATTTGGAATCCTGGAGAATTTGGCTTTTAACTTTGGAAAGGTTCAAGAAAGGGTATCACCTTGGCTTGAGTGTTTCATAAACGTAAAGGCTTCTTTCTCCTCTTTTGGTAAAACTGATCTTGTGCATCTCTCCGATAGATTGGAGGTGGACACAGCGGAAGAGGCAGCCGGATAGCTACTTCAATGTCCTCAACGCGTTCATCGACAGAAAGGACAGTTACTACTCCATTCACCAGATAGGTGGGAGATTGCCGAGTGAGCCAGTCCCCGCGGCTTAGAGCAGGCCGAGTCGTTGGGTTCCCCCTGAGCGCTTCTCTGGTATCGGGTGTGTGAGGCGTGAGGCTGTAGGTCCCTCTGGCCTGGGGCCACCCGGGGCTGCTGTCGTGGGCCAGGGCAGCTTGGACCCGGGGCCTTGCTGTGGCGCGGGGGGGCCGTGTGGCCACAGTGGTGTGCGGGCTGCTCATCGCAGCGGCTGTTTTCCGGTGGGATGCCATCTCCAGGGGTCATCCCTCTCTGCGCCCATCACTAAGTCTAAATGCTCCTTTGTTTTGAGCGTCTCATTCTCACCTACAGAAGGAAGTAAAGGTACAGCTTTGAGTCCTTTGATTTCCTCCATCCTGCTCCTTCTTGAAGGGCTAGGGCCCTGACTCGTAGTGAGGGACAAACCTTGAGGCAGCCTCTCTCCCTCTTAGTCTGTCAAGAGCTCCTGCTGGAAGCAGGGGTGGGTGTGCCTGTCCAGGCTTCCTGTGGAGTGTTCCCACTACCACGTGCTGCTGTCAGGACGGGCCTCTTCTGGGGGACGGGTGGGGCGGGAGGGGGGCTCACATCACTAATCCCATCTGTTTCCTGCAGCACAAATGGGAGTTGGCGAGGGCAAGTCCATCGGCCAGTGGTACGGGCCCAACACCGTTGCCCAGGTGCTCAAGTATGTGCCAAGCCCCATGCCTCCCATTTCCTCGGGGTAGCGTGAGCATGACCTGTGGGTTCAAACTCTCCTGAGTCTTGGTTGTGGAAGGAGATGAGGGACCTTTTACTCTTCCCCTCACGGCCCTCCTGAGAGTCCTCAGAGGCGGCCCACCCAGTGCGCTCCTGTGTGGAACTTATGTTTCCTGATGGATGAGTGTCTTCAGATGGCGCCCACTGGATGGGGCCCCTGTGTGTCTGTCACGTGGACCCGTCCACCAGGGTGCTTTTCTGGTGGTCTGGGAGGTGGAAACTGTTGTGGAGTGACAGCAGTGTGAGTGCCATGGGCCTCTGCCTCTGCGCTGACCCCGCTGCTCCCTGCCTGGGACCCTTGCCCCCCACATCCAGATTGGTGCATCTGTTGCCTGCTCCCTGTCGCCCAGGCTCCTTGCTCGGGGTGTCTGTACCCGCCCTTCTCCCCGCCTCGTCCCCCAGCCCGCTTCTCCTTGTTGCAGTGAAGGGCTGCCCTCTCCATCTGGCTGCTCTTGGCAGGTTCTTTGGGATCCTCCACCCACCTTCTGGCTGATCCCCAAGCCTGCCCACTGTCTCTCTGTCCTCTCACCCAGCCCCCCCATTTACTCTACCGAGCCCCTACCACATGCCCCTTAGAACCCTGGGTCTAGCCCCGCACGCACTGAAAGCAGGCTTTCTGCATGGTCCATCTCCCTGCGTGGTCAGTGTGTGGTCAGTCCGTGTGTGGCCTGCGTGAGTCGTCCGCGTGGCCTGTGTGTATGGTCTGTGTGCGTGCCTGTGCGTGGGGTCTGCCGGCGTGGTCTGCGTGCGGGTTCTCACTGTCCCCACTTCTGCTCTGAAGCAGCTCCTTCGAGGTTCCTGTCCATCTAGTCCCATCCCAGTGCCCGGTTTCGGTCTTCTGTTTACTCAGTTGTCCAGCAGGTGGCTCTTGATGCAGGTGTTCTCTCTTGGAAACCCTGGGCCACAGTCATGCCCTCTGGTCCCTGTTGATGGTCGATGGCTCCATTGTGGGGCTCCCTCCCCCCTCAGTGAGCACTGCGGGGCTGGCTTGGCCTTTGGCGGCTTCTCTTTTCTGCCAGCACCAGTGTGAGCTGGGTCTGCATGGCACAGCTCCCAGCGTCACACCCCCAGTGCTGATTTGTGCCCAGACCCCAGACTCAGGTCCAGATACTTCCTCAGCAGCACCCCTTAGATGTCTGAGGGGCATGTCAGCCTAACAGCCAAAGCCCAAAGCTGACCCTTCTCCCCATCCTCGGCCTGTTCCTTCTACAGGGAATGCTGTCCTTCCAGGAACTCAGGCCAGAAACTGGGGTCGTGCTAGATGCCTTTTCTCAACACACCCCTTCCAGACGCGTCCAGACTAACCTTTGCTCGTTGCCTCCCTGTCCTAACCCCGGTCCAAGCCCCATCTTCTGCCTCCTCGTTGGTCTTCCCTTTTTTTGACATCCTCAAGGCTTTTTTTGTTGTTGTTGTTCATTTGAGAGACAGAGAGAGAGCATGAGCAGGGAGAGGGGCAGAGGGAGAAGCAGGCTCCCCACTGAGCAGGGAGCCTGACGTGGGGCTCGATCCCAGGACCCTGGGATCATGACCTGAGCCGAAGGCAGACGCTTAACCATCTGAGCCACCCAGGTGCCCCCCTCAAGGCTCTTTTAAAATACGGATAGGCATTGGGGCACCTGGGTGGCTCCGTCAGTTAAGCATCCGCCTCTTGATTTTGGCTCAGGTCATGATCTCAGGGTCCTGGGATCGAACCCCCCCACCAGCATCGGGCTCTGTGCTCAGTGGGGAGTCTGCTGGAGATTCTTTCACCACTGCCGCACTTGTGCACACACTCTCTAAAGTACATCAGTGAGTTTTTTTAAAGATTATTTGAGAGAGAGAGAGTGTGTACAGGCGGGGGGGGGTGGGGGGGCAGTGTGCAGAGGAAGTGAGAGAAGCAGGCTTCCCACTGAGTGCGGAGCGCAACGTGGGGCTTAGTTCCAGGAACCTGAGATCATGACCTGAGCCAAAGCCAGGCACTTAACTGACTGAGCCACCCAGGTGCCCCTAAATCAGTAAATCTTAAAAAAATAAATAAGTAAAAATAAAATAGCAGTAGGTGTCATCTTCGTAAAATACGTGTCGGCCGTCTGCCCCTTCTCTACTGGAACCGTCCTGGGGGTCCCAGCCGACTCCAGGGAAAGCTGCAGGCGTGGGCACGGCTCTGCCTACCTTCCCGGGCCTGTCTCCACTGCGTGCCCCGCGCCCACTCTCAGCACGCTGCGCCTCGTGCCCCTCGCACACACCCACCCCGGGGCCTCTGCGCCTACACCAGCCCTCCCCCAGCATCAAGGCCTCCTGCGCCTGCACTGGTCGTGCCCGCGGTTACTGCTCTGTTGTTCTCCATCGTGCTCACTACCCACAGTTACTTCTTTTTTGCCTGCCTTGTGTCTGGAATGTCCGTGTCTTGGGGGGGCTGCTTTGTCTCGTGTGTCCGCGGGTTTCAGCCCCATACCTGGCCCTCTGCAGGTGAGAGAGAGGCAGCCAGTGGAGTGTTGCACGTGTTCCTCCGGCCGCCACTTTGGCCTTCCCGTGGGGAGGGGCTTTGTGTGGTTGCCCTGATGCCCCGCACCCTCCACGTGTGTCCCCAGACGGACCAGGTTCGCCCACTAGACCTTTGGTTGTAGTTCGCTTATCTCTCAGAGGCTCGGGGCTTTGACCAGGGTTCTCGCACTTGTTAAGCCACAGATTCTCTGTGGGGACTCAAACTGCTTGTCGGTGCATCACTTTTGGGGTGAGGTGGAGCAGAGTGTGAAGGTACCATGGGCAGTGGGGGTGCTGGGCCTTCCTGAGTTGGGAGAACCTGTGGTGCATCTGAGACAGGGCCTGTGCTCCCTTTCCCAGGACAGAACGCCCCACGGGCAGCGCTTCTGTGCAGGCGCCCTGTCCACACGTGGCAGCTGGGGGTCATGGAAAGAGCAGTGGGCCCAGGTGGGGAGAAGCAGCCGCAGCCTCAGCTTCATTCCGGTCTGGGGCCCTGAATGTCTCGGCTGTGATTTTCCTCATCTGTAAAAACTGCCGGAGCATTCGTTGCTCTTTCCTTTGCTTGCCCTGCGGAAGTGAAAGGTCTTTGAATTGTGAAGACTTACTGGTGTGTCCTCCCCCTTTCTGTTAGGAAACTGGCTGTCTTCGACACCTGGAGCGCCTTGGCAGTCCACATAGCAATGGACAACACGGTGGTGATGGAGGACATCAGTAAGTGAACGGGAGTGCAGGGGTTGTAGCTGGTGGGACTCAGGGAGTGGCTCCCTGGCCCACGGGCAGGCCTCGACTGGCATGCAGGTTGGGGATCCCTCGTCCGCGTCCAGTATACAACAGGCTAAGGGGAAGGGCCCGGACTCTCCGCAGAGCTGGGCTACATCGTACCCCGACTTGCTCTGTGTCCTCGTTGCAAGAACTTGCTCAGGTGCACTGGGTCAGCCCTTCTTGGGCATCGTGCTCTTCGAGGACAGGCAAGAACAGCTTTCTTGCCAAGGTGTAACAGGAAAGGGGAGCATAGCTCTGTTTCTCTTTCTGGAAGGATCCACTGGAAACCTGAAGGAGTCCAGGCATGCTGACGTTTTAGTCCAGGAGGAAAATGATGGCTGGGTTTGGCAAGTGGCCTCTAGTGAGTGAGTTTTGAATTTGGAGTTTACATCCCGTTATACAACCAAGCTGACAAAACTCTATTTAATGTCTTAGGTTTTTGCTTAGGAACACCTTTTCCCCAAAGAATTTGCCAGAGCTCCCTCCACTCCAGTTTTATTGAAGTTCCACATATTTGCTGCTGCCTTGCTTTGAATTTTACCTAAGAGCAAGCCCTTTGAGCGTGCTCATCTGGGGTTTGCCTGGACGGTCGGAGGTGGGCCTCGTGTCATGACTGCAGGCACGGACACCACGGCGGTGTTGCTCCTCACTGCTGCCCGGCCCTTCGCTTCTTCAGCCTGGGGACTGTGACCTCGCGGAGTTGGGGGAGCCAGCCAGCCCTCCCTGCCCGCTGACCCTGTCCCCTGACCCTTTGCCCCTAAGAGCTGACAAACTAGGGACTTGCACGCAAGGATGGGTGTTTTTCCCTTCTGCCTTCTCACGTTTTATTTCTTGAAATTTTTGCGAAACATGGGAAACTGGAAACATACAGAGAATGGGGGAGAAAACCACTTGGAAACCGTTCCTACTGACGTGGAGATGCCGCTCCCCCCAGTGTTTGTTGTTCTGAGCAGCCCTTGCACGTTGCCAGAGCACGTCTTCTGTCGGGGATGTAGCAGCCTTTCTGCTGTCTGGCTGCTCCTTTCCCAGTACATGTCCGTTTCCCTTTTCCCCCAGTGCTGGGGAAACCACCTCCCTCAGGGTCGACCCAGTCACCCGCCCAGCCTGCCCTCCGAGGCTGGCTCACCGGTGCTGTGCCAGGAGGGAGTGAGGGACAGGCTGCTTTCCAGAGCCTGCATTCCTGGGGAGGGTGGGGGTGGGGGGGAGGTGCTGGTTGGGGCCTCGAGGAGACTCGGCCGTGTGCCGGATTTAACAGGCTCTCAGGTGGGGTGTGTGTGGCCGCCCAGCCATGGTCAGGGCCCTGGGATTCTCCCCTCCTGAGTCAGAAGTGATGCATGCTCTTCATGGGGACAGCTTAGGAAGAATAGCATCAATACACCACGAGCAAGGACGCTGGGACCAAAAATAGTGCCTGGGGTCCTGTGCACAGTTTAGTGAGGTGAGTGGTAGATGGTGGGGAGTCTGAATGGCTGTGCTAACTGCTTTCGGCTTTAGGGGCCCCAGGGGGCTAGAGGGGACACCAAGGCCTCAGGTAAGGCAGGCAAAGAGCCACTTTTGTAGTCGCGGCTGCCCGAGGTCGCAGGTGTGGGAGAGAAAGCTCCAGTTCATCAGTGCGAATGGAGAACCCATACTGGCCAAGCCGGGGCTGTCCGGGTCTCCCGAGCGGCTCCCCGGCAAAAGCACCGGCCTTCCGCCTTCCCTGTCCATTTCGGGGGAGAGTGCTCTGCGGGGGAGCCTTGCTGGCGGAGATGTGCCGCCCTCCTTGGGGCACCAGCCGGGACCCCAGAGCAGCCTCTGCCAGGGCTTGCCCTGGATGAATTTGGAGCTTTGTGAGACACTGGGAAGGCACTGAATCTGGGGAGGACTCAGAGGTCGAAGAAGACAGCGAGACAGTGCCCACAAAGGCACGCCACAGAAAGACCCTGGTGGCAGAAATAAAGCAGAGGTGCCTGTGGTTGGAACTTCCAGGAGGCGAGGATGGGGTGACCACGAAGGAACGGGCAGCCAGCCTCCCTGTGCCCGAGCTGGCGTTTTCACAGCTGAGCACCTCCCAGTTTTTTAACCAGGGGTTCTTCAGATACGCGTGTTCCTAGTGACACTTCCAAACTGCAGAGACGGACCCTTGGAAGCGTCCGGAGGAAGGTGGTGGTGGTGAGAAGCTGCCGTTGAAGAGAGGCGGTCCGCTGGCCCGGCTGTCTGGTCTTCCTGCCGCAGCAGGTGCTGGTGGGGCCGGGGCAGCGTGCTGAGGAGGTGGCAGGCCGTGTGGGGCTCTTGTCACGGACGGGCTCGGAGAGAGCTCACGCATGGTGGGGACGTGAAGGGAGCATGAGCAAGGGACCCGTGGGTGCCTGGACGCTTGCCATGTCACAGGCCCCATGCAGCCTCGTGAGTCCCCACAGTGCCGCGTGACAGGCCCTGCTTCTGTCATTTCTTGAGCCGATCCATGTGAGGGTCTGTGCTGGTGAGAAAGATGCAGTCAACAAGTAGTCCCCCCCACCCCCATTCTTCATTTTCCAACTATGCATTCTGAGAAATTCCAGTCCCGTGTTCATGCAGCCGTCCTCCTCCCTCCTGCATCCCCAGTCGTCGGCCGTCAGCTCACCTGCTTTCCTGCTGCCCGGCCGCCCTGGCCCTCCCTGGCCCACTCCGGCCTGTGGTCGAGGGGCCGGGGTTGTATGTGGTTGCCACGCCTGTGCAGTCTCCTCTGATCTGGAAAGTTCTCCTTCTTGGTTTATTTTCCTGCTTTATCATGGCACGTTTTGAAGAACCCAGGCCAGTTTGGTGCAATGCCCCCCACTCAACGTATGTGCGTCGTCAGGATTAGATCAGGGGAAACCTCTTGGCAGTACCTGGTGGCTGTGTCCTCAGCCCCACAGCCGGAGGCCCGTCAGTAACACTTCCTCGGGTCACCTGCTCGGGCCGTGTCCCTGCTTCCCTGTGATTAATGGGGATCCGGGGGTGATACCGAATGCGTGTCGAGGATTTTTGCCTGGAATGGTGGCTTCTGTAACCATCCTTCCCTTTGGGTTTACCGGCTGGCAAGGTGGCTGGCCCACCTTGTCCTTTCTCTGTCCCCGGCCAGGGATCAGCGGTTTCTCCGAGGAGCCCTGGTTCCGTTTAGCAGGGAAAGGTGTTCAGAAACCACGGTCTGGGCGCCTGCTGGGCTGGGGCCCCTGGAGCGTCCCTGTCCCCACCACCAGGCCTCCTTGGTAGCACACCGATGGAGGATTAGCAGTGCGCTTAGAAGAAACAAGTTGTCTCCACGTTGAGGGAGGAGCAAGGCTGTTTCCCGATGGTGTCTTTGGCGTGGGGCCAGTGCGCGTGCCCACCAGCGTGCCCACCAGCGTGGCGGCTGCCCGGGACGCACGGCGCTGTTCGCTTTGTTTCACTTGAGACTTCATTTCACGGCAACAGTTTTAAATTGGACGTGCGTAGAAAATGATTCTTTTTTTTCTCTGTGGGCGGCAGGACTTATTTTCCAGGTTCAGATTGTGTTAAGCACTTGACTTTTTTATATTCGTTTCCTATGACTAATTATGTACTTGTTCCTTTGGGGTAAACTTCTGTCTGCTGCTGTTCAGCCTTTGAAAGCACGTCTCTGTTTTTCAGGAAGGTTGTGCAGGGGCAGCCTTCCGTGTGCGGGGGCCGCTGCGCTCCCCGCGGACTCCAGCCGGCATTGTAACGGCTTCCCTGCGGGAGCTGAGCTCACCAATAGGCCGGCACCGTGGAGACCCCTGGTGCTTCTCATCCCCCTGCGCCTGGGGCTCACGGACATCAACGAGGCCTACGTGGAGACCCTGAAGGTGGGTCTTCTCGCCGACCAGCAGCGGGGAGAGATGCTGCTGCTTGTTGTCGCCATGTTGGCCCATTCTGCCCTCTGGCCCCTGTGGACTCCTGGCTCCCACCTGCCCGCCTCCGGGCAGTCCTGACCGCCTCTCCTGTGGGCCTCTGCGCTCACCCTGCAGTTTCTGCTCTTCCTGACTAAGCTCTTGGGGACCACGTCTTCCCGCTCTCCTTCCCGTCACCCTGTCGGGCCCTGGGGTCGGCTTCCTGCAGCACACAGACTCATGGTCGGGTGGCCTGCTCAGCCGCCCCGCCTTCCCCTCTGTCCTGCAGCGCTGCTTCATGATGCCCCAGTCCCTGGGAGTGATCGGAGGGAAGCCCAACAGTGCCCACTACTTCATCGGCTATGTTGGTGAGTGGTGGTTCTGCAGGCATGTGAGGTCAGCCGGAAGCTGAGGGAGAGGGAGTCCTCTGCATAGCAGCCTAAACATCCTTAGGGTGTTGGCTTGACCCAGGGTGTCCAGTTAAAAAGGAGCATGCTCCCGTGAGGGGTCAGTGTCCCCACCTGGCTGGTGCCGGCCTCCTGTGGACCCTCTTCTCCTCAGCAGTCGGGTTCCCACCCCAACCTGGCGTGTCCAGCTAAGTGGATTTCTGTGTGGCACGTCTGAGTGGGACCCCAGTCTGCTCCCTGTCGTCTTACCCAGGTGAAGAGCTCATCTACCTGGACCCTCACACGACACAGCCAGCGGTGGAGTTCACCGACAGCTGCTTCATCCCAGACGAGAGCTTCCACTGCCAGCACCCGCCGAGCAGGATGAGCATCGGGGAGCTCGACCCGTCCATTGCCGTGGTGCGTCCCCCACTGCGTCCTGCCTCCTCCTCTGACCACGTGAGCTAGTGGGCAGGTGTCCTGAGTCTGTCTGTGCTCAGTCCTGCTGTTCTGGAATGGAAGGGAAGGGTCTCCGAGTTTTAGGATTTTTTTTTTTTCAGTGTTTTGGAGTAGGTCTCACATTCACGTGGTTTCGAGTGCACAGAGCACGAAAGGGTTAGCAATGTCTGTTAGCTCCTTAGCCCCCCAGGGGCCCTCAGCCCGTGTGGCCCTCATGGCCCTCACAGCGAGCGGCCCCCTTGAACATAGCAGCAGTCTGCCCCACTCCCTGCTCTGCACCACCTTTTTGGGGTTTGGGGTTTGACTTTCGGTTTTTTTACTTCAGGGATCTGGGAGATGATTGCTAAGAATGAGCTTCCTTGCTCTGATTACAAGGTGGAATTTTAGGCCGTGATTTACGTAAACCTGTGTATTCTCAAAATGCATTTGATGGGGGCAGGGGGGTCAGAAACATCTGGAAGGAATGGTGTTCCTCAGGGAGCGATTAACTGAGTCACAGACGACAAGGTAGATCCCGGTCCTGAAACAGACCTCTCTGGACGCGCAGTCTGTGGGTCTTGTTGTGTCCTGAGGTTGATGGCCGGGGAAGCCGCCCGAGGGTGGCGGGACGTGGCCAGAGTTGGAGGGTTGAGCCCCCGTCCAGCAAGCGCGAGGCACGCTGTGGCAGTAAGCGCGTCTCTGTAGGGGACTGGGGCTGGTGTAGACACAGAGCAGCCTGGACCGCAGTGCTGTACGCAGCGGGCCCGTGGACACGGGGAGGGGAGGTGTGACCCCGTCCTCACCTGAGAAAGGGGGCTGTGCGCGGGCTCCTCAGGAGAAGCCAGCTTCCCGTCTTCCAGCGGAACGTTGCCCGTGTCCTGCCAGAGCCCGGGGCAGTGTGGATGGTCTTCGCAGCGAGAGCGGGCGCCCGTTCCGTGACCATCCCTGGAGTCCTGGCGGTGCCTGGAGCCTCTAGTAACGTGTCCAGGCGTCGGAGCTTCATGGGGGTGGCTCTGGGAGCGCGCCGTCGCCACCGACTCTGCACGGGACCCAGGGCTCCCTGCGGCTAGGGGCCACCGGGTGGGGGGCCATTAACCCGCACGTGGCCTCCGTGGCCTGGTCGGCCAGGGCAGAGGGCGGAGGGTCGAGCCTTGAACCCAGCCCCCGGAGGCAGGCGGAGACCTTGGCCTCTCTCCAGGCCACCGTGCGCTGGGCGCGGCACCGGAGCGCGGCCTGTTTGTGCGCCTTGCCGCGTGCGGCTCATGGTCACTTCTGTTCTAGGGCTTCTTCTGTAAGACCGAGGACGACTTTGATGACTGGTGCCGACAAGTCAGGCAGGTGGGTGGTGGGTCCCCGCGCGTGGGGTGGGGGCTGGGGGAGGGCCGTCTCGGGGTCTCCAGCTTGGGGTCCCGCCTCCCTCGGCACCCTGCGCGCAGCTTGCAGCATGGCTTGTGGCATTGACCTCGTTGTGCGCAGGGAACACAGGCGCAGACCTTGCTCGTGAGCCTTTGGGGGGCTTGGGTTTGTCAGGGTCATGGCCATGACCTTGAGCGGAGGCAGCACGCGGAGGTGCCCCCAGGGCAGCTGCTTTGCCGCTCTCCGGGTGAGCAGTCACAGGGGCCTGACGACGCGCGGACCTGGCAGAGGCCCGAGAGCCTATCGTACGGAGGCTGCCTCCCCTTCCTCCTGCGCGGTTCCCCCCGCGGGCAGTGCTGATCTCTGGGCGGGGGCGCTAGGCTGTGTCTCACGGCTGCGTCGGCCCACAGGTGTCGCTGCTCGGGGGTGCCCTGCCCATGTTTGAGCTGGTGGAGCAACAACCTTCGCACCTGGCCTGTCCTGATGTCCTGAACCTGTCCTTAGGTGAGTCTGGCGGCCACAGGGCCTTGTCTCGGGTCGGGGCACGGCTGTTCCGCGTGTTCCGTCCTGTCTCTCTGCTTCCCCCAGGCCCTGTGCCAGTTGCTTCTGACCTTTAAGATTTGTATGAGCCCAGGGGCCCCTGGGTGGCTCAGTCGTTAAGCATCTGCCTTCGGCTCAGGTCGTGATCCCAGGGTCCTGGGATCGAGTCCCACATCGGGCTCCCTGCTCCACGGGAAGCCTGCTTCTCCCTCTCCCACTCCCCCTGCTTGGGTTCCCTCTCTTGCTGTGTCTCTCTCTGTCAAATAAATAAATAAAATCTTTAAAAAAAAAAAAAAAAGATTTGTATGAGCCCAGGCGGTGACCCCTTGGTGGTGTGTGTGAGTGTGGGACCGGGGTGCTGCCGGACAGCCTGTGCGGGGCCCCGAGTGGGCAGCACCACAGTCTGCTGCCTTGTCCTTCACCTCGTGCGCCATAACCTGGCCCCCGAGCACGGAGCCGAGTGTGCTCTTCCCGTGGCCGCCTTGGCCCCTGCGAGCCAGGACGTGCTAGGCTCTCCACAACAGCCCAGGGTCTCTGCGAGGTCCGGCACGGGAGCCAGCCCTGGGATGGCAGGCCACAGGTGGGCTCCATGTCCTGCTGCTCAGTAGCTCTAGGCCCAGGGCCTCCTCCCTCACTCGGGCCCTCAGTTTCCCTGAAGTGAGTCAACGTGTGGCACCCAGAGAACCGGGACTCAGCAGGAAGGCGTGAGCACATGCAGTTCATGCATCCATCTGTCTCTGGGACGATGATGAGGCCCGTGTCCCTGTCCCTCCAAGAAGATCATGGAGGATGGTGACTGAGCCACTGTCTGACAGAAACCAGAAGGGAGTCAGGGTGCCGCATTGGAGACTCGGGACCGACGTCCCCTCAGTCCCCAGACGGTACAGGGGGTGCCACCCCCTCTTGGGACGGGAAGCCCTGCCCTCCCAGCCCCTGCCCCTTCCCTCTGGGCTCCTCCGAGAAGCGTGTTCTCTATTCAGACGCGCCTGTGGGATTCTCTTCCCCGCCCTCCCCTCGCCAGTTGAAGTTCCCGGCCTGCTGAAACCCACAGCCCGGGAGGCCGATGTCCCAGCGGGCTGGTCCTGGTGTCCCGTCCCGCCTCTTGCTGTCCCGAGGGCCAGATGCAGGGTGTGGGGGGCGGTCCCCACAGCCGGACACCCCACACCGGGCGTCTGGTGAGGTGGTGTCTTGTTTCTTCTAGATTCTTCTGACGCAGAGCGACTGGAAAGATTCTTTGATTCAGAAGATGAAGACTTTGAAATCTTGTCTCTTTGAAAATCCTGGAGTTGGGGGACGGTATCCACTGGCCCTCCCTGGGGGCACGTTCGAGAGCCCGGCCCTGCTTCGGGGCGCTTGGCGCCGCCACATTTCATCCATCCAGCCTGCCCGTCCGCTGAATGCCCGTGCCCCGTGCCGCCTCCGCCCGCAGACGGAGGACTGCCCTGTCCCGGAGGCCTTCCTGTGAGCCCCGGGGCTGCGCAGGCCTGGAGGGCTCGTCGGGCTCCCGGGCACAAAGGAGGAGCCGCCTGCGGGAAGCCCCGCGCAGCCCGTCAGGAGCTCCTGAGAGCAGAGCCTTCCACACTTCCCAGAGCTCTCCCTGCGACACTGCCAGCCCTGCACCCGCCTCTGCCCTGCTTCCTCCTGAGCGCTCGGTTCTGGGTTTACTTGTTGGAAGTTACAAGGACATGCATTTCTGTGGGGCGTGTCCCGAGTCCGTCTTCTCCGAAGACTTGCGGGGCGGGGGCAGGCGTGTGCGGAGTGCCGCCTGCGGACTCGGCCCGGGCCCTGCCCTCCACGGCCTCTGCCCGGCGTGCTTGTCAAGGGCTACCTCAGTGGGGGATCAGACTGAAAGAATTCCGGCAAGGTTTGTCCTTGCTTTGGGGAGCAAAGTAGTGAAGTGGTGGGCATGGTGGAAATCCAAAGATGTCACCGAGCGTGCGTGGGACTCGCTAGGACAGGGACATGCCTGCTCTCCCGGAGCCGCAGGTAGAGCCTGAGTGGGATGCGCCTTTCTCACGCCTCCTTTGCGGGCCCCATGTGCTGCCGCTCTCTTGTCTCGCCAGCTTCCCCCGGGTCGGGGGTCTGTGGCCTTCAGGCCTGGGGGGAGGGGGCACGGCACGCTGCCATCCAGAGCCTTCCTCCCGGTCACCAAGGCTTTAGATGGTTTGGGGCCAGAGGGTAAAGCCCACAGCTTGACGCGTGAGCCCGGCGCCCCCATCCCTCTGTGTACCAGTCAGAGACGTTTCCAGACCCTTGTCAGCACTAACTTCAGCACCTGCGGCCTTCAGCCCATGTACTCGGGGCCCAAACTGCACCACTCCCACCCGGGTTTGCCGTCCGTCCTGGAAGACTGGCTTCTGTCCCACCGGAGGCGTAAAGGGGCTCTGGGGGGCTCGGGTGGAGACGATGGCCTCTCCCAGAGCGCCTCCACTCGCAGCCTCCTCCAAGTCCTTGCTTGGGCGGGCGGGGCTGGAGCACACGTGTGCCCCGGGCCTGCTCGTCCTGCCGGCCCACGTGTTGCCCACATAAGCGATTTTCTTTTTTCCCTTCTGTTCCCTGCACCCCGTCTGTGAGGTCGAGTTGGGGGAGCAGGGAAGGCTGGCTGGTGTCCACTCCTCCAGCGCTGCACTTCTCTGAACGAACAAATGTGCCGCCGCGCTGGGGGCGGGGGGGGGGGGGGGTGGCGGCCCCCCCCCCCGGGCCCCCCAGCCGCGGGGGGAGAGGGGGGCCCCCGGGGGGGGGGGGGGGGGGGGGGGACTGTCGGCAGCCCCTGCAGCTGGTACAAACGGGACGTGGGCGACAGCCTGACCCACGGGGAGCTTTGTTTCATGTGTTTTGAAAAAGGCTTACTGAAGAGAATGTTGTTCATTCTTTGTAGTGTAGTTTGCAATTCTTAATGGCAAATAACAGTTTCAGTAGAAAACACGTGGTCGTCCGTGTCTTGATTTCTCCTCACGTTCTAGGTGGATGTGGGAAGACGGAGCAGGAACGTTGCCTAGGCTCCTGCTGCCACGGAGGGGGGCTGCTCTGGGGTGGGGTCTGGCGGGCGGCTGTGGCCTGCTCATCGCCCCAGACCCGTCCCGCGTCCCACCCAGCCTGCAAGTGGGGATGCTGTCCTTGGCCTCGCGGTCCCAGAAGTGAAAACCACAAGGGAACCTGCTTTTGGGAGAACGCACAGTAGCTCCTTCTTCGACAAGAAGCTTTGTAGAAAGCGTCCCCAGCGCGGTGTTAGCCTTAGTTTGCTTCATGAAAGCAGCGTCCCTCCAGGTGGGCTGAGACTGCTAGCCGCGGGCAGGCGCACGCAGGACATGGGCAAGGCCGTGGTGGGACGGTCGGGGGTGCCCCCCACCCTCCGGCGCTGCTGCGAGGGGCCCAGGGCAGACACAAGTGGGAAGCACTGAGCTGATCCCCAGCTGAGGAAGTCCACCTGCATCGTGGCCTCTAGAAAATGCCCGCGGGACCTTCTAGTGCTGGAACCGTCCTCCACACCCCGCAGCTTCAAGCCAGAGCCTTCCTGTCAGGATCCCGGAGGCCGGGGCTCCAAGTCAAGGTCTCTACAGGGCTGTTTCCTCCTGGAGGCTCCAGGGGACAAGGTTTACCTCTCTTGCCCCCCTTCTGGAAGCTGCCCGGGTTCCCTGGGTGCATGGCCCTCCTTCCACCTTGAGTGCCCTCTGACCCATCCTGCTGCCCCCCATGTCCCCTGACTAGGGCTCCTGCCTCCCTGCCAGAGACCCTGTGGCTGCGTCTTGGGCCTCCCCGGACGAGGCGGGATGGCCTCTCCTCTCCACCTCGCTGTGCAGGTGCCCTGTCCCCAGGCTCCAGGAGGACCGCGTGTCCATCTTCGGAGACCATCTCTCTGCCCACGACCGTGCAAAAGCCACTGGAGCCGGGGGCTCTGGACCGTGTCACAGCCCGTAACCCTCCCCGCCCACCCCCTGCCCCCGTTGGCCGGCCTGGCCAGATGTCTCAAGACACATGCTGTATTTCCTGAACAAAGTTTAAGTGTCGGACCGTTTCTGCCCCCGTCCCAGCCCCGCTGCCCCCCATGCGCGGGACCCTCTCTGCTCTGGCTGTTCCTCCTGAGGAGGTTCCTTCCACCTCTGGCCCCACAGCCCCAGCTCGCTCGCGCCGCCCCCCCCCCCCCCCCCCCGCCGCCCCGATGAGGCTGCAAGAGGCAGAGAGGCTGGTTTGGGGTCTTAGGACTTCAGGCTGACTCGCGTTTTCCTCACAGGGTGCATGGCCTCGGTTGTGTGAAGAAGCACGAAGGCAGCTATGGACAGTGCCGTCGGACCGTCCCCATGGGTGACCCCGGGGCTCTAGTCGAACCCCGTTTGCAGTTCTGATGGCTTCTGTCTCTCCGTGGCGGGTCCTCAGGCCCTGACCACACGTGTGCTGCCCGGTCTGGGTGCACGTAAGCAGACGCTTCAGATGCACGGCTGCACACGGCCGACGCCCGGCCGTCAGCAGGGCCGCAGGGGCTGCTGGAGTCCCCTCTGTAAGCAGATGACACAGAACTGCGTCTCCACGACTGTCCCCTTGTGGCCTCACTCAAGACCGCACAGCCACCAGCCACGCTCATCTGTCACATCCTTTGCCCCCTTCTGAGGTGCCACCCAAGGACTGGGACTGAGGGCCGGCTGCCCAGTGACCACAGACAAGGAACCCAGACAAGCACGGACCCTTGTGGCCACATGCAGGCTCTGCCCGGGCCCCATCGGAATCGCCGGGTCACCACTTGGTGTTCACACAGAGATCCCATCCCAGCCACAGAAGGCAGCTGCCCCTCCAGGTGGGGGGACCCAGACCCACTAAGTGGACGGGGGGATCCCTGCCTGCCCTCCGTCCAGCACTCTGCACTGCTCTCCGCTCCGGATTCTCCCAGAAGTCACCCCGAGCGGCTTCAAACGGGGCAGACTGACAACAGCGAGCGGCCGAGCCTGCGTCTGCAGCATTGAGACTGGACAGGCCCCCGTGCCCCGGGGACACAGCCCTCGCCCACTAGGAAGGACGCTCCATCAAGCCCACGGCGGCTAAGGAAAGCGAGAGCTTCTGCAGTATCTTTTCAAATGAATTTTTATTAGTGCCTGTAAGAAATTCGGGAGAATTTTAACTGCCATTTCACTGAAACTGCCTGCCTGTGTGTTAAATTCCCATACGAAAGCACAAAACACAGTAATTTACTGGTATCTTGGGGGTGAGAGAGAGGACCGAGGACAGCGGCACCACAGCACGCCCCGCGGGCTCCTGGGGGCTGACCCGCAGCTGCTTGTCTCTGCGTCCTGCTCCGTGAGCACGTCGTCCGGGCATCCACGTACCCCCAGCTCGGCCTCGCAGGACCACAGGAGGGGGCGCGGCATGGCTACTTCCACAGCTCCCCCAGCGGCCTCTGCGCGGCAGCCTGGATGGTGTACACACAGAGGGCGTGGATTTCCTTGTGGACATCTTCGATGCTTTTGGAAGCGTCGACCATCTGTCCCCACGGGGGGAGGCAGGAGGAAAAGAGAACCGTTAACGCTCGTCACTGTTCTCAGTGTGTGGTGATTTCAGACGGGGCTGGGTTCTAGAAGGGTACAGTACACATTCGGGTTCTTCATCCTACACCTTTGTCTGACCTTTGCCCTTGGCTGGGGAGGGTGGCCTCTGCCTGTGTCCTTGGGATGAAGCCACCCACGCTCCTGCTGTGGCCCAGTCTTGCTCCCGATCAGACCCTCACCCTCCCCCAGCTCGAGCCGGCGTGCGCGTCAGTGAGGCGCCCTCCCCACCCCAGCCGGTGGAGCTCCGATCTCTGCAGGGAGAGCCCCCGCCCCTCCCCCAGGCCATGCCTGGATGCTGCTCGAAGCTCAAAGAAGTTCTGCACAGAAGCCAACCCTGGGTCTGAATCCTTTCCTCCCGGGGAAGATGGTTTCGTCCTGACCCAGTCGGGCCGCTCTCCCCCTCGATGTGTGGATGCTGTGCCCTCACGTGAAAGGCGTGAGGACCTCCAGTCACTAAGGGAGCCAGCCACCCGAGAAACTGCTCTCCGCCCGAAGCAAGGGGGACCAAGCTAGACAGAAGCTTCTGTGTGCTCAGGGGGGTGCCCTGTCTCACTGCCGGTCCAGGCTCGGCCCTGAGGGGGCCTTTGGGGCAGCCAATTCTGGAGGAGCTGCGGGGGGTGCAGACTCGCTCACACGCGTGTGTGACCATTCCGTGAGGTCTGAGCGCTCAGCTCACAATGATCTGCACAGCCCAGGACTGCATGTGCGCTCGCACACGGCGTACTACACGCACACGCAACCTGCGTACAGACTCGCACATGGGCGTACTACACGCACACGCACCCCGCATACAGACTCGCACACAGCGTACTACACGCACACACACCCCGCATACAGACTCGCACACGGGTGTACTACACGCACACGCACCCCGCGTACGGACTCGCACACGGGCGTACTACACGCACCACGCGTAGACTCGCACACGGGCGTACTAAATGCACACGCAACCCGCGTAGACTCGCACACGGGCGTACTACGCACAAGCACCCCACGTACAGACTCGCACATGGGCGTACTACACGCACACGCACCCCGCGT
>NC_058405.1:192705085-192705575 GCF_002201575.2 Neomonachus schauinslandi
CCGCGTACAGACTCGCACATGGGCGTACTACACGCACACGCACCCCGTGTAAGGATTCGCACACGGGCGTACTACAGGCACACGCACCCCGCGTACAGACGCGCACAAGGGCGTACTACACGCACACGCACCCCGCGCACGGACTCGCACACGGGCGTACTACACGCACACGCACCCGGCGTAAAGACTCGCACACGCACCGCGCGTACGGACTCGCACACGGGCGTACTACACGCACACGCACCCAGCGTACGGACTCACACACGGGCGTACTACACGCACATGCACCCCACGTAGACTCGCACACGGGCGTACTACACGCACACGCACCCCGCGTACAGACTCGCACACGGGTGTACTAAATGCACATGCACCCCGCGAAGACTCGCACACGGGCGTACCACGCACACTCACCCCGCGTACGGACTCGCACACGGCGTACTACACACACACGCACCCCGCGTACAGACTCGCACACGGGTGTACTACA
>NC_058405.1:192705585-192705781 GCF_002201575.2 Neomonachus schauinslandi
GTACAGACTCGCACACGGGTGTACTAAATGCACACACACCCCGCATAGACTTGCACACGGGCGTACTATGCACACTCACCTCGCGTACGGATTCGCACACGGCGTACTACACACACACACGCACCCCGCGTACAGACTCGCACACGGGTGTACTACATGCACACGCACCCCGCGTATGGACTCGCACATGGCGTAC
>NC_058405.1:192705791-192739163 GCF_002201575.2 Neomonachus schauinslandi
TACATGCACACGCACCCCGCGTATGGACTCGCACATGGCGTACTACACGTACACGCACCCCGCGTATGGACTCGCACACGGGCGTACTACACGCACACACACCCCGTGTACGGACTCGCACACGGCGTACTACACGCACACCGCGTACAGACTCGCACACGGGTGTACTAAATGCACACGCACCCCGCGTACAGACTCGCACACGGGCGTACTACACGCACACGCACCCTGCGTACACACACGCACCCCGCATAGACTCGCACATGGGCGTACTACATGCACACGCACCCCGCGTAGACTCGCACACGGGCGTACTATGCACACGCACCCCGCGTAGACTCGCACACGGGCGTACTACGCACACGCACCCCGCGTACGGACTCGCACACGGTGTACTACACGCACACGCACCCGGCGTACAGGCTCACACACGGGCGTACTATGCACACGCGTTACATGTAAACTCGCACACGCTGTGTACGAACTCCCACGCAGCCATATCCCGTAGAAACCACATCTCCAGTCCTCTGTGGGCCCGGGAGCAGTGACGGCACCGTGCCAACAAGCACCTGGGCCCCTGCCCACGGCTTTACAATAGCTTTCTCCACAAGACCGAAGCATGGAAGCCTGGGGAAGCAGCGGATTCCAGAGCGGGGCTGGAAGCGTACAGGATGAACCTGGAAGTACTAATGTGCGGGGGAGCAGTACGCGTCCTGAAGCGCAGGGACCTGTGAGGAGGTAACGAGCTGCCGGCTGGGGCGGCGGGGCGGGCAGGACAGACCGCGGTGAGTCAAACAAACACAAATCCGTACAGAGAGAGACGTACAGGTAAACTGAAAATCTGATGAGCTGTGAGATTTTTACATGGTTTATAAGAATCTCATCACAAAATAATTACACAGGGAGAGAGACGTGACCGTGGAGAACCCTGGCAAACCCCACCGAGCCAGCACGCACACAGTGGGGCATCACTGGGCGGTACAAAAGGATGAGCTCTTGCTGTAGGCAACAACACGGGGAGCCCAAGACTGCGTCCCGCTCCGGGAACTAAGTCACACAGAGCAGGACGAATACCACAGGATTTCACTTGTATGTGGAATCTAACACACAAAGCAAGTGAATAATCGCACAAAGAGCAGAATCAGACCCATAAACACACAGCGGGGAGGGGTGGAGGGTGGACAGAAGGGGTGAAGGGGCGGGAGGTGCCGCTTGCAGTTACGGAGCGAGTACATCCCGGGGATGAAAGGCGCAGCACGGGGACTGCGGTCAGTGATCCCGCGATGGTGTCGTGTGGTGACAGGTGGGGCCACACGTGTGGCGAGACCAGCACAACGTACGCTCCTGTCCAGTCACTCGACTGCACGCCGAAACTCACTTTAAGTGTGCATCAGCAGCACGCAAATAAAAATCAATACCCCGAAAAGTGAACATCCCAAGAAGTGAACAAATGGAAATCCTACCCACATGGCAGGACGCAGTGAGCACCCAGCCTCCCTCCTGGGCCGCCCTGCCAAAGACGCACGTGAATCCCATCATGGGGAAACAGCCAAGTCCATCTGAGACTCATCTACAAATCAAATGCTATGAGCTTCAAAAGTGTCAGTGTTGTGAAAGTCACACAGGCTAGAGACCAGCGATGGGACTGTACGGACTGTACACTGGGTCATTTGTTAAAAAGGACACTAGTAGTGGGACCAACGGGGGAACCTGAACGGGGCCTGGGGACCTGGGGGTAGCAAGGGATCTGTGTTAATGTCCTAATTTTGACAGTCCATGGCAGGGAGGGGGCATTAGGGACTAATTTGTTCTCAAAGGTCCCAGGGAAGAGTTTTTTTGTATTGTACTTGCAAGTTGTAACTTTTTTTTGTTATGGTTTAAAAATTTTTTCAAAGAATGTTAAAAAAGTTAATTTTCAGATGAACAAAACCTGAGAGTTCTATGCCAGGAGACCCACCCTACAGGAAACGTTAAAGGACGTGAAATGAGATGAAAAGTGGGGAGGTTCGGGGCGGAGAGCGCCAGCACTGGGCGGCAGGAAACGGTTTCCTGTTTCTTTCCCCACTCCCATTCCTGATTTCATACCTTCTTGTCTTGTTCCTTGCAGGGTTTGAAATGTGTTATAAATCCAGAATAGTTTGAAGCCACATAGAACTGACTGACAAAGGAAAAACAAAGGGAACAGAACTCTGCAATTTTTCGTATGATAAAATCAACCAGTACAAAAATGGGATTGAAGTTTCCATGTGGGCAAAGAAATGCCCTTCTCAGACCATGAGATAAGCCGTGTAGGCTCAGCACTGACGTGAGCACATGAAACAGATGGAAAGGCCGTGGGTACGCAGGAGTCCCCTGCTTTGTGAAAGTTTGTGTTACACCACTTTGCTTTTGTGAAAGATTTATGTTAGTACCTGTTTTTGCTAACCGAAGGAAATCCAGAAAGTGTTTTTGCTTTTACAAAAAAAGGCAAAAAGCAAAAATAGCATTCCGCGCCGGTTCTGCAGCGAGCCGTCCTGGGAGCAGCCCCGCCCCCCCGCCCCCGCAGCTCCTTCCCGGGAGCCTCTCTCTGCATGTTGGCGTCCAGCCACCGAGCTCTGAGCTGTGCATCTGGGCTTCATCTCCATTGATTTTGTGCATCTGTTAGCAAGATGCGTCACAAAAGCCTAGGAAAGGTGGTTTTTTGGGTCTGAGAACATTAAAAAACATTTCCATATAAATTAATGGTAACTGCTTCTTTGCTTTACGCCATTTTCGCTTATGAGAGGTTTCATAGGAACGCTGTACTTTTAGCTAGTGGTGAAACCCATACTTTAAAAATACGTGTGCAACCTACGCCACAAAGGAGCCCCCCAGAGGAACCCCCACCCTGGCAACGAGCAAGCAGAAGTCAGTGTGGAGAAGTGGGGAGAGCTGCAGACAGGCAGGTCGTGGGAGAAGCATCAAGCAGACAAGACGGCCAAACTAGGAGCCAAAGCCAACACCCTTAAACCTTCCCCAGAGCAGCAAGAGTGCAGCCTGTCTTGGGAGTGAGACTTGTCAGCTGTCAACGTCAGCTTGCTCGTTGCCAGGGGCGGCCTCTGACCACACGGGGACAAAGGTGGGCCCAGGCGACCAGGTGTGTTCACACGAGGTGGGTCTGGGGATGGGTGCTTGCAGGGAGGAAGGGGTAAGGGGTCAGCTTTGGTGTCCACAGGGAGGACAGTGGATGGTCCTTCAGGGAGGGAGATGTGAGGCTGGCCCCTGCGACTGGGGCCAGGCCCTGGGTGAGGTGCCCTTAGATGGAGAGAGCAGGGCTGCGGGGCACTGAGCAAAGAGACAGGGAGCCGGCAGAGTGTGGTGATGTGGGGGGACGGGAGCCTGCGGGTGAGGCCCAGGCTTGGGAGTGAGCGTGGAGACAGGAGCTCATCCCCACGAGAGGAAATGAGGAACGGCCCTGGGGCTGGAACTGGCAGGACAGGGTTGAGAGGGAGGCAGCAAATGACTCCCAGGGGGTGGGGGCTGAGCCCCAAACCAGCCAAACTCAACTTTCGAGGAGACTGGGGGGCGGGGAGCCGACAGACACAACGAGCCAGAGTGCGACTTGTAGGTTACAGATGGAAGGCAAAGTGAGCAGTGACTCACGGGCTGTGCTTTCTAGATGACAAGCCTGGCAAAGCCCGGCGGAGGACGGCTGGCCACGCGGGACTGCTGTTTGGGAGCTGCTGTCTGGCAAATTCTCCCCAATCCACCCACCAGGCCCCAAACTCCCCTGCTTTGCACTCACAAAGGAAAGAGTTTGCTACGCCTGAGGGGTGCGCCCCAAGGCTCTGCCGGTGGAGCAGTGCTCGGCCGACGTCTCTGCTCGGTAGCAGGACTCCGAGCCATGTTCCGGCAGCTCCCAGTTGGCCATTCGGGAGGTGACAGTGGAAGACACCCTCACCTTCCAGTTCAAAGTCTCATCCGCCATCAGCTGGTGGAAGCGGTGCAGTGCCCGCTCCTGGAAGTTCCCGTTCTCGTAGCGTTCACGGCCAAACTCGCCCCGCATGGCAGCCTCGGCCAACCGTAACTGAAGGAACACCACCAGGTCCGGCTTGGGGAGGCCCACATCTGGCTGCTTGCACCAATCCAGGGAAAAATTCTGGCAGCACAGAACCCAACAGTTAGAGAAAGAAGGCTTAATGGGGTCTAATGTTTAGTTTCAAAATTCATAAAAGGGGGAAAATGAGCTAATCTCTGTCCGACATACCAAAAATTGAGAATTCCGTCAGCCCCCACAGCTCCCCAGCAGCAGCACATCAGGAGGACGTGAGGGAGCCAGTCCGGGGCATGACGGTCACTTTCCCTGTCCTCCTCTACAGATGGAATCCCACTGACCAATACTTCATAGCGCAAGTGTCCTTTCAGAAGGATTCCAGCCAGCGCCCGAGGAAGGACGGGCAGAATTAAAAGGTTATCATTTTGCAACCCCTCGTGAAAGAACCATCATCAAGGGCTATTACCACAAACGAGACAGCCAGATGCCCTGCAGCTCTTGACAGGGGAGCCCAATGCTTCTTCAAGTAGCTGCCCCAAAATAAAGTTTTAAAAAATTTTAATGCACAGAAAAAAGGACCTGTATTTTAAAAGAGATTTAAGAGACCCTTCAAGTATGGCCCTGAAATGGATTCGGATTCAGTCTAACTGTAGAAACACAAGACACATCAAACAGTTTCTAACCGCACTGGCCACTTCGCACACGGACTGAGTGACGGTGGCACGAAACACCTGCTGTCCGAGGCGACATGATGTTTGTAAGAAGTCATTTTTGGGATGTGAACTGAAATGTCCGTGGAGGAGCCGGTGATGTATCTGATGGGTCGGAGAGGAGACCAGAAGGCTCTGAGACAAGTGTCGGTGCGGGTGGTTTATCGTTTTCTCTGCTGGTATATATTTGAAAACTTCTAAGTAAGTAGCAAAACGAAGTGGTAGCATAGCTACTCTACCCCTAAGACGACAGCTCCATGGCGCGGGGAGGCCAGGAAACCACACAGAAATCGCCCAGACACGCACCATCTGCCCTGAAAACAAGACACTGAGTGGAGGAGCGCTGCTGAGCGACCACCTTGGGAAAGGGAGGTGGGGACGTCCAAGTTACCCGACAACAAGCTGCGGCTCCAGAAACGTCTGCTCTTCCTACAATACACAGCAAACTAACCGAGCAGAGAAGAATCCTAACACTCCACACACTCCTGGGTCCACACCCCGCATCTTCCCACTGGGGACCACGCGGCACTCACCTCCTTGGCGCTGGTGAAGGCGACACCAGAAAATGCATATCTGTCAACAACGAGGGTGACGCCCTGGCTCAACTTCTTCTTAATCAGCGGCCTAAAAAACAGAGCGTGTTTCTGAGCCATGGTCCTGGCTTCACAGGCCCTGATGGTGTAATTCACTGATACAGAAACCAACACAGTAGAGGGATGACAAGGCAGTGATCTGTGGCCTTGTGTGCATTCAGAAAAGCTCTGGATCTTCTCCTTAGAAGATGCCACCGGGGTGCTCCCAGCAAAGCCCAATGTGAAAAAGACAAGTCTGCAAAAGCAAAACAAACACAACTGATGAAGACGGATGAACAGAGGAAGGCTTGCTGGCCGTCTGGGCAGGCGTGTGGAGGGCCAGGCTACCCCACTGGGAAGGAGAGCCCAGGAGAGCAAAGGTGCAGATGCAGCCAGGATGGGATGATGCTCGCTGCCTAGAGCCTGAAGGGCCAGGACAAGGATGGACAGGGTGGCCAAGGATGTCCTCAACCAGGTGATGGCGGCTCAACCCCCATCCCCCGGCCCCAAGATCTTAGGAAGATGTGCACAGAGCTTGAAAGAGCTTGACATTAGCAAGAAGTGTCACTTGCACTTTGTGGAACAAAAACATGTTTGTTACCTGTGACCTTGAGAAGCTCACAGAACAGTAGGGAGACAGAAGGCACACCTCCGGCAGTAAAATGCAGTTTCCATCACAGCATTACCTGTAACTGCAAACTATTAAAAAAAATTACCTAACCTCACAAACAGAAAATTGATAGAACAGCTCCAGCACATGCACAAGAGAACGATGCAGCTGTATAAGGAACGAGGGAGGTATCTATCAGCTGACAACACCATCTCCTGATGTCCTTAGGAAAGCAGAGTACAAACACACGGCAGGCTATGTTTTGAAGGAGGCAAATTGGCGAATTAAGACATCACATACGTCTCTGCTTGTATATAAAATGATTCCAAAGGGGAACACTAGAAATGAACAGATTACCCACAGAGGGAGAGCAGAAGTGGGTGGGTAAGGCAGTGACCTTTTTCTATGACTTTTGACTTTTAAAACCATTTAATGTTTCCAAAAACTAAAATTAAATCAAGATGGGAAAAAAACCCTAAAATCATATACGGAGTCAAATGAACCTGTATCCCAAATGAACACACACTGAAGATGGGAAAATCCTGCCCCAAGAAACCTCTGAAGACAGCACTTGGTGTGCCCTTGTTTTAAGGACAGAGATGCAAACCAGCATTGACCTCTCCACAGGCTTTTACAGAGGTGGGTATACTGAGGATGCCGCAAGCCAGGAAGAGCATGGTGCCGGGCTGGAACAGTAGGTTTCAGTTAGCATAGACATAGAGAGAGATAAACAGACGCACACCAAGATAAACTCATATGCAGGTCCAACCATAACAGGAGCCTAGAGGCAGGGATGCTCACTAGCAGCAAGCGCCCAGCACCCAGACGTTGGTTTCTAAATACCACTCTCCATTAAACAGAAAAGAGCAGCTGGTTCCTGGGCTGGAGCAGGAGAAAACACAAGAGAAACCTGAACATCTTTTTCTACCTAAAAGTTCTCAAAAAACGAGGCCTAGGAACACAGCAAATGGACACAAGCCAACATGAAGAGATTTCCAGAGGCCAAATTTGCAATAATCTAAACATCAAAACAACTGATAGTATGACTCACCAAGTAAAAAAGAACTTGTGAGTCCACACTGATGATGGACACATGGATGACCCGGGGAGGCAGGGAAGTCTTCCTTACATAGGAAGCCGACTAATACACATAGGAAAATCACCATTTGAAATCACAACAAACTCAGGAACATTTATTAATGAATGATAAAGTAAAAAATCATAGTTTGATGAGAAAGGGGATATTTATGTAGTTTTGTAGTATTCCCCTCCTTTTTTTATACTAATTTTTTTTAAAAGATTTTATTTATTTATTTGCCAGAGAGAGAGAGCACAAGCAGGGGGAGCGGCAGAGAGAGAAGCAGGCTCCCCGCTGAGCAGGGAGCCTGATGCCTGATGTGGAACTCGATCCCAGGACCCTGGGATCATGACCTGAGCCGAAGGCAGACACTTCCCGGACTGACCCACCCAGGTGTCCCTCCCCTTTTGACTACTTAGCAATCCAGTGGGGGCCAAACCACACTGCATCCCTCCTGGCTCAGCGTCCTAAAGATGACCGACCCAATGTCACTTCCATGGTATTCCTGACAAAAATACAAACCCAAATCTATTTGTGAGGAAATATCAGACCAACCCTGAATTTTATAAAATAAATGACCTGTAGTTTTTAAAAAGGGAGCAAATGATAACACAAATGTGGCAAAATATTAATAACAGGTGAAGTTTGGAGGAGCATGCAGGAATTCTTGGCACTATTCTTGCAACTCTTCCAGTTGATTGAAATTATTCCAAAGTAAAAACTTAAAAATAAGTAGAGTAGAAAATTGCTAGATTGATACAGGAAGTAAAAGAAATCGCTCATTTCTAGGAACAAATTTCTGCATAGAGTGCTATTTAAGATGCCCCTGAAGGAGCGCTGGGTTTGGCAAACAGAGACAGGGGAGGGAAGGGAGGGTGCTGCCCCCATCCTGTGAGGACAGCACCACACGCTCTGTGCTGCCGAACTGTAAAGATGCCAGAGGACAAGTATTTTTGGGAACCAGCAACTGATTCAGTTAAGACGAAGCATAGCAAAAAGGTGGACAATTAAACGGCTGGAGGAAATAACCAGTTTCTCACAAAGTGCTTCCAAGCACCCCAGGTTTACTAAGCCCTCATTCCCAGGCCTGCCTGGCCAGCTTTCCTCGACCCTCACCAGCACCTGCCGTGGGGCACCCCCATGATGGCCACACAGCTGGTGGGCAGCGGTGCCACACGTGAAACTGGCATCTGACCCAAGGACTTTCAAATCTGACCCATCAAACGGTAGTGGCTGGAGCGACCCGAAGGGGGAGCTGTGGGAGCTGTGGCAGGACAGACGGACCACAGGCATGCAGGCCTGTGTAGCAGGGACAGGATCACTAGGAAGTGGAGTCAGCATTACTCTCCACTTTTAAGTGGACCTACCTTATTTTTCTACAAAGCCACAAAAACCAAATCAGAACAATTATGTCCATAAATTCCAGATGTATTAAAGATTATAAAAACGATCTCATTCTCTTCTTGTTCTTGGGAGTGGGAAGGCCTTTCCAAACCAGACACAGCTAAGCCAAAAGAAAGTAGTGCAGGCTTGCTTGTAAGAGGGGCCAGTGCAAAACCACGAACAGGTATCTGGCTGAATCTACTGCGGACAGCCTTTCTGGAGAGCACCCCAGACCGACTGGAAAGTCAGACCTTTGCAAGGCACAATCAGAAAGCCAATTACGAGATGGTTTGTAGGGGAGGATCCCATTTATTTATGTTACACAAAACTACGCCAATGACATACGCGTATATAAATGGAAACAAAATCATCTAAAAGCACAGGCCACAGGCACTTGATCACAGTTAAATGCTGAGTGAGGGGGCACCTGGGTGGCTCAGTCGTTGAGCGTCTGCCTTCGGCTCAGGTCATGATCCCAGGGTCCTGGGATCGAGTCCCACATCGGGCTCCCTGCTCGGCAGGAAGCCTGCTTCTCCCTCTCCCCCTCCCCCTGCTTGTGTTCCCTCTCTCGCTGTGTCTCTCTCTGTCAAAAAAAATGTTGAGTGAGGAGGTAGAAGAAGAATATGTAAAACAAAAGCGGCGGGGAAAAAGTAAATTGTGACCTTCCGTTAATAATGTGTCAACATGGGGCACCTGGGGGCTCAGTTCATAATCTCATGGTCCTGGGATCCAGTGCTGCATCTGGCTCGTGCTCAGCAGAGTCCGCTTGTACCTCTCCCTCTGCTCCCCGCCCCCCACCCCCCCACCCTCTTTCTCCCGAATAAGTAAAATCTTAAAAAAAGAATGTGTCAGCATCAGTTCATCCACTGTCACAAATGTAACACACTAATCTAAGACAAATAATATGAGAAATTAGGGGCGGGAGGGAGGGACGGGGTAGGGGGGAAACTCTGTACTTATCACCAGCTTTTCCATATGTGTAAAACGACCTTAGAAAATAAAGTCTACTAATTACAAAAAGGTGTCAGGGCAGGAGGAAGCAAAAGCATCAATTCCTGCTCTTCGGGAACCAGAGCTCTAAGACCTGGGGTTAAGGGGGACACGACGGGTGCTTGCAAAGGTCCAGCCTCTGGCATTACTGCCAACGCCATTCCGAATCAAGAGCTGCATTCGCCCAATCTCAAGCAAGAGGCAAAGCACCGGGGGTCGGGGGGTGGGGGGGTGGAGCACAAACGTAGTGTTTACACTTGCTCCCAGCGGTTCGCGGAGAAAAGTAGGTGCACCGAGTGGTCCTCCACCTCACTTTTCTTTTCCAAGTAAGAACTCAGAAGTTTGCCAATTTCGGTTGATCTTTCTAAAAAAAAAGAGAGAGAAATACAAAAGTAAGGGCAGGCTTTCCACCTCAATTAGAATATAGTTCGGGCTGAACTCAAGTCTTTTGAGTTTTATTTCGGGATGTCTCCACACGGTTCGGGCCTTCCCTGAAAACGGGCAGCAAGGCGCAGACACACAGGGAGGAGAAACGCTTCAAGAAGAGGGAAGGGAGGTACAACTCAGCACCTCAAACGCAGCGCCGGTGGGCTTGGTGGACCGGCCGGCTTCAAGACGAGGCCGAACACCCAGAAACCTCCTCCCCGCAGTTCCCTACCCGTTCTGCAAGCCTGAAGGTGACTCTGGGTAGCCTAAGCGCTGATACGAAACCCGCACGGACGCCACGACCGCACCGGGAGCCCGCTGGGGGGCAGCGGGGGCACAGACCCAGTCCGCACCTCGTGACGCAGCCTCGGGGGCCTACGGCCCTGCCGCAGCCCCACCGGAAAGAGGGGCGCCCCGACCGGGCTAGCGTGCGCACCCCGCGCGTCCTCAGCCGGCCCCGCCGGCGCCACACCCACCCGGGAAACGGAGCAGCTCGGCGCGGTGGCCCGCGGCGCACAGCGCGGCCACCAGCTTGCGGCTCTGCGTGCTCTTGCCGGCGCGGTCCACGCCCTCCAGCACGATGAGGGCCCCGCGCCGGCCCGCCATCCTCGCGCTTTCCCGCCGCCCGCCGCCACCGCGCGTCCCAGCGCCGCTCGGAGCTCCCATTGGCGGGCGTCCCCGGCGCGCGCCGGGATTGGCTGAAATGGACCTGTCCGCGGGGCGCACTGGGACGGGGTGAAATAGGGAAGCGTCAGCGGCGCGCTCCGGAATTGACGACAGGGGGCCGCACGTTGGGATTGGCTGCTATTTTCCGGCCTTGCCCGGATTGGCTGGTATCGGCCCGGGGGCGGAGGCGAAGGCGGCACGGTCGCCCCGCCCCTTCCGGCGGAGTCACCGCCTTCCGGGCCGGGAGAGCTGGCTGCGGGCACTGTGGGCGGCGGGCGCGGAGGCCGAGGGGCTGCGTGGGGGTGTGTGGCGCTGGCCGGGGGCGGACATCCCCGCTCCCTCGAGGGCGGAGTCCTGCGGCGGGGGCGGGGCCGTGCGCACACTGGCGACTCGACCGTCCCGGGAAGGCCGTGTCGCTGTCGCTGTTCCAAGGCTGGACTGCAGCGTCAGAGACGACGTGGGCAGACTCCGGGAGAGGGAGGGCGGTAGTCGTGCCGCCCCCCGTGCCCGACTCCTCCGATGGGGGTCACCGTCGCGTCGGGAGGCGCTTGCTCATAAGGGCTGTTACTATATTAGGGGCGCCCGGGCCGACTGGGCGTGTTTCAGGTGAGACCGTGCGCCCCTGGAGCGGGCGCTGTTCCGCGGGCCCGGCCTCCCGGCCTCCCCAGGGCCCATCCCCAGCTGCCATCCCACTGGGGGGGGGGGGGGGCAGCACTTGAACCTGCGGGGTTTGCGACGGCACAGACAGGTCATGACGAGCTAGGAGCCCCGTGTCTCAGAGTGCCCCCCGGAGGGAGCCGGGTCCGAGTTTGCGGGTGGCAGGCCCGCGTACGAGGTTTGGAGGCAGTTGCAGCTGGAATTGTGGTGGACTGTTTCCTCGTGAGCTCTCTAGAGCACCTGCCTCACTGCTGCAGCGCCGGAGCCTGCGGACGCTTCCCGGGTGGACAGCGGCAGCGGCGATCTCCCCGACCTTTCCTCCTCCACTTCCCGTGTTTGCACGAGCCCCTGAGAACGTGACTCCCCAAGATAGCTAGCTAGAGTGGCTTTGTGTTCCCCCAACCGACCTTTGCCTGATGTGGTTTTGGGTTCTGGAAGGGTGATAGATTATAGTATTATTCCAGAGTATTTGCCTCCTTCCTTGATGTTGATCTTGGCTGTGCGACTTCCAGAAGCTGTGGTAATCACAAATGACTTGCGTGCTTTGAAAGCTGTTGTGTGGCTCGCCCATCCCCCCCCCCGCCATGTGAGAAGAGCATATACACAATTAGGGCTGTGTTTTCATCCTGGATCTCCAGTGAAGGAAATACAGCCGGGGCCAGGCTACAGTCACTGCGACTGATAGGTAGCACGGCAAGAAGTAAGCCACCGGCATTCCAAATTCCTCCCGGAGACTCTGGGACCCCCTGTTACTGCAGCATGACCTAGGGAAGGCTCACTGATACAAAGGCTAGTGCTTAATGTTGTCATAGGTAGGGAGGCAGTAGCCCTTGGCTCGATGTCTCCTATTCTAAAATGTCCATCTCCTGGGGCGCCTGGGTGGCTCAGTTGGTTAAGCGACTGCCTTCGGCTCAGGTCATGATCCTGGAGTCCCGGGATCGAGTCCCGCATCGGGCTCCCTGCTCGTCAGGGAGTCTGCTTCTCCCTCGGACCCTCCCCCCTCTCATGTGCTTGCTCTCTCTCATTCTCTCTCTCTCAAATAAATAAATAAAATCTTTAAAAAAAAATAAATAAAATGTCCATCTCCTGAGCCTTCAAAGGATGGAAGAACTAGAATGGAGAAGAAAACCTCCCCAGGGTTCGGCAAGTGCCAGCACAGCCTTGCAGCACATCTGTAGGATGAGCTTACCGGGCAACGGGGAGAACACGTAATATGGCGCATCAGCTTGTGAATGCACGGCCTTCCTGGTTGCCTGTAAAAATGCAGGAACCTGGCTGTTGGAGCCTTGTATGCTGGGTGGTGGTGGAGTGCCCTTTTGATTGCAGCAGTTGCTCAACTAGCACAAGTATGGTGATGTTTGTTATTAAGGTACAACAAGCAGTTTGCTTCCGTGTGGTCCAACATGTCCTGCCTCTTTTATATCAGAATGACACTAACTGCAAGTACCAGAATACCAGCCTAACTGGCTTACATCATCAGGATATTTCGTTATCACACATAACTCGAAGTCCAGAGTTAGGCAGCCAGGAACTGCTTCCGCTGATTGGTGATGTCAAAGGTCAGGTCCACATTTTAGCAGTTCTAGCTTTTCCTTCATGGTCACAGGGTGACTTCAGCATCTCCACGTATCCAGTGCTGATCTCATGGCCCCGCCATGGGCAGAGGCGCACTCTTGCATCTGGACCTTCAGTCTCCTTTCTGCTCTGCTGCATGGACAGTTAGGTCTCAGGCCTGACTGTCAGCACGGTCTGCCCTGGAGCAGTGCAAGCAGGATCTCTTCACAGCACCATGGAAGCCTCCCACTTGGTGGAGGAAATTACAGGGTTCTGGGTCTAAGTGTGCTTGGAGACAGAGGGGACATAAAATGGGTTGTAAGGTGCTAATTGCCAAAGCTGGCTGATGAGCACATGGGGCTCCTTAGGGCCTCCCTACTCTTAACGTGTTTAGGATTGTCCATTAAAAAAATGAAAAAGGGACACCTGGGTGGCTCAGTCGTTAAGCGTCTGCCTTCGGCTCAGGTCATGATCTCAGGGTCCTGGGATCGAACCCGATGTCAGGCTCCTTACTCAGCCGGGAGCCTGCTTCTCCCTCTGCCTGCTGCTTCCCCTGCTATGCTTCCTCTCTCTCTGACAAAAAAAAAAAAAAAAAAAAAAAGACTCTCAAACCCTTTTACCGTTCCCTGTTCCTCAAGTGTGTTGTACCTCCCGCCTCACAGGATTGTGTCAGCGAAGTCTTCCTGACTGTGGTGGCCAGGCTCCCATACCAAAACACCACAGACCGCAGGACTCCCAACCACACCAGCACCATACAGGTGTAGAGAGGAGTCTCTGGTGTCTCTTCTTCTTAATTCCCTCTCCAAATAACGTCACATTGGGGGTTAGGGTTCAACCTATGAACTTGGGGGAATATTCAGTCCATAGCACTCACCTGCTTCCACAAGAGTCTGCTGGGCACATGAGTGCCCTACTAGACTTCTTTTCCCAGCCCCGCTCGCACTTAGAGGTGGCGACGTAGCCGAGTGCCAATGAAATGTGAGTAGATGTGGTGTGTGTTTCTTCGGACGGCAGACCGTGCTCTCCCTTTACCTATGGCTTCCCCTTATTGCAATCTGGCCGTGACTGTGCTGATGAAGACAAAATTCCCTGGGGGCAGACACCATGCTGGAAGGAATCTGGGCCTCTGAGTGACCCCGTGGAGCATGGCTGCCACCCCCTGGACTAATCATGTTGGGACTGTTGCACAAGAAATAAAATTCTTTCTTTTCTAAGCCACTGGATTTTGGTTGGGTTTCTTTATATTATACTAGCTTAGCCTTCCCCTAAAGCACTGCTCAGTTAGTGGACATTTTGATTGTCATAATTTGGGTGGTGCTAACTGTATCTAGTGAGTAGAAGCCAGGGATGTTGTTAAGCATCCTACAAGGCACAGGACAACCCTACTGCCCCCCCCACCCCCGCCCCAGGAAAGAGTTTCCTGGCCCAAAATATCAACAGTCCTGAGGTTGAGAAACCCTGCCTTTTTTTTTTTTTTTTAAGATTTTATTTATTTATTTATTTGGTAGAGCACGAGCCAGGTAAGGGTCAGAGGGAGAAGCAGGCTCCCTGCACATGGGGCTCGATCCCAGGACCCCAGGATCATGACCTGAGCTGAAGGCAGACACTTACCTGACTGAGCCACCCAGCCGCCCCAGAAACCCTGCTCTTAACATTGCAATAAAAGGAATCCTTTCTGGTCATTTCTAGAACAGGGTCTTCCTAAGAGAATTCATCAGTTTCCTTATGTGAATGAAAGAAGACAAACTGCTATCTGGAAGAAGTTATTCTCAATATCTGATATATGAAGGGCCATTAGCCTTTTTTTTTTTTTTTTTTTAAGATTTTATTTGTCAGAAGAGAGAGGGAGTGCATACCAGTGCACAAGCAGGGGGAGCTTAAGCAGACTCCCCGCTGAGCAGGGAGCCCGATGCAGGGCTCGATCCCAGGACCCTGGGATCATGACCCAAGCCCAAGGCAGACGCTTAACTGACTGAGCCACCCAGGCGCCCCTTAACTTTTTTTTAATTTAAATTAGCCAACATATAGTGATCATTAGTTTTAGATGTAGTGTTCAATGATTCATCAGTTGTGTATAACACCCAGTGCTTACCACATCACGTGCCCTCAATACCCATCACCCAGTTACCCCATCCCCCACACCCCTCCCTTCTGCAACCCTCAGTTTGTTTCCCAGAGTCACGAGTCTCTCATGGTTTGTCTCCCTCTCTGATTTCTAATGTTTTTTTTTAGATGAAGGCATGAAGATCAGTTTTCTCATAGATAATGGGTAAAGGACATAAAATGATAGAATTGCAAATAGCCAGTGGATATGGAAAAATATGTTTAGCCTCACTTAAAATCAAAGAAATACAAATCAAAACACAGGTTGGTTTTTTGGTTATTTCTTTTTTCTATCAAGTTAGTAAAGATAAAAAGCCTGACAAAATCTAGGGTTGACAAAGTGTAAAAACATACTTAGTGGAGTGTCAGTTGGTATAATTTTTTCCTTGGGCAATTCATTTAAAAGTATCAGCTCTTAGAACATGCAATGCTTCTTGAGCTGGCAATTCCATTTTTATTTTTTATTTTTTGAGAGGGAGAGGAGCAGGGAGGGGCAGAGGGAGAGAGAATCTTAAGCACGCACCACACCCAGCCTGATGTGGGGCTTGATCTCACCCACGACCCTGAGATCCAGACCTGAGCTGAAATCAGGAGTCCAATGCTTAACCAACTGAGCGACCCAGGCACCCCCCGCAATTCCATTTTTTTTTTAAGGTTTTATTTATTTATTTATTTGAAAGAGAGAGGGAATGAGCTGTGGGGAGGGGCAGAGGGAGAGAGAGAGAGAGAGCGAAGCAGACTCCCCGCTGAGGAAGGAGCCTGACACAGGGCCCAATCCCAGGATCTGGAGATCATGACCCAAGCCAAAGGCAGATGCTTAACTGACTGAGCCACCCAGGTGCCCCAGCAATTCCACTTCTAAGAATTTATCCCAAAGAACTAATAGGACAAGGTGTAAATTAGAGATGGCCTCAACCCTTCCTACTCCTCCCATTGAGAGGTGGGTCTAATTCCCCTCCCCTCAAATCTGGTTGTCCCCAACAACTTGTTTGACCAATAAAATGTAATGAGATGTCGACTACCCAGGAGTGTTCCCAAGTATCGCAGCTTCTACCGAGGCCTCCTGAAACTCTCTGGAAACCCTGCAGGGCCATGAACAGAGTACCACTACCTGGGACTGCTGTGCAGGAGAGGTCCCATGTAGGCATCCTGATCCATAATGCCAATTAAATGCTACCTTCCAGCCACCCCAGTGACCTCTATAGTATTACATAGAACAGAAGAATCACCTGGCTGAGCCCTGCTGAAATGTGTGACTCAAAAATTCTGAGTGACAATAAAATGGTTCTTTTAAGCAATTGTTTTCAGGTAGCTTATTATGCAGCAATAAATAACTGGAACACACAGATAAGTACAGCCATATGAATAAATGTTCACCAGGGCATTATCTGTGCTAATGAAAATTGGAAACAATCAAAACACTGTACATCTATTGTTAAGGTATGGCACACCAATGCAATGAAATATATCTAGTAAACAGAATGAAGTAGAATTGAGTAAAACATGGTCAGATGTTTGTGAAGAGTATTAAGTTAAAAATGTAAATAGTAGAAAAGTGGATAGTATGATTCACATAAGAAAACCAAGAGCCCAGTTTAAAAAGTGGGCAAAAGTTATGGGGCGCCAGGGTGGCTCAGTTGGTTCAGCATCTGATTCTTGGTTTCAGCTTGGGTTGTGATCTCAGGATCTGGCCCTACATTGGGCTCCACACTCAGTGGGGAGTCTGCTTCCCCTCTGCCCACCCCCCACTTTCTCTCTCTCTCTAAATAAAAATAACCTTTTTAAAAAAGTTAAAAAAATAAAAAATGGGCAAAAGTTATGAACAGACACCTCACCCAAGAAGATGTACAGATAGCAAGTATACTTGTAAGAAGGTGCTCATTAGGGAATTGCAAATAGAACAATGAAATGTCTTTACCCACCTATCAGAATGGTCAAAATCCAGAACACTGACAACACCAAATGCTAGTGAGGATGTGCAGCAACATGAACTCTTTTTTTTTTTTTTTAAAGACTTTATTTATTTGACACAGAGAGAGTGAGAGAGAGAGAGCACAAGCAGGGGGAGTGGCAGGCAGGCAGAGGGAGAAGCAGGCTCTCTGCTGAGCAAGGAGCCCGATGTGGGACTCGATCCCAGAATCCTGGGATCATGACCTGAGCTGAAGGCAGCCGCTTAACCGACTGAGCCACCCAGGCGCCCAGCAACATGAACTCTTTATTCTTTGCTGGTAGAAATGCAAAATCATGCGGCCATTTTGTAAGCCAGTTTGGTGGTTTCCTACAAACCTAGACAATCTTACACTTCTTTGTATTTAACCAAAGGAATTAAAAACATGTCCACACAAAAACCCGTATACAAATGATTACAGCAGCTTTATTCATAATTGGCAAAACTTGGAAACAACCACGAAGTCCTTCAATAGGTGAATGGGTAAACTGTGGTCCATCCAGACAATGAACTATTACTCAGCGTTAAGAAGAAATGAGCTATCAAGCCACAAAAAAGCATGGAGGAAACTTAAATGCATTTTACTTAGTGAAAGAAGCCAGTCTGAAAAGTCTGCATACACTGTGTGATTCCAACTCTACCACATTCCGGAAAAGGGAAAATGCAGTAAAAAGATCAGTGTTTGTCAGGGGTGTGGGGAGTGGGGAGAGGGATAAAAAGTGGAGCACAGGATTTGGGGGGCAGAGAAACTATTCTGTATATTGTAATGTTGAATACATGTTATTATACACTTATCAAAACCTATAGAATGTACAACACAGAGTGAGCCCTAATGTAAACTATGGACTTTAATAATAATGTATCAATATTATTTCATCAGTTATAATAAATGTACCACTAGTGCAAGGTGTTTGTAATGGGGCTGTGTGTGTGTGTGTGTGTGTGTGTGTGCGCGCGCGCGCGCACGTGTTTAGGGGTATACAGGAACTCCACTTCTCAGTTTTTTCGTAAACTTAAAACTACTCTAAAAAATAAAGTCTGTTTAGTTAAAAAAAAAAAAAACCCAACGTAGCCCCGAAGGTCGGTGGTGTGCAATTACGTACCTGTGCATATGTGCACTTTCCCAAGCAGTGAAGGAGGCCAGAAAGGATGCACCCAAACTGCTAACATTCAGATTCAAAGGTGAACAAGGGTCACAGATCTGTATCCTGAGGAGGTGGGGAAACTGTAAGTTCCTGTGTAGTTTGAATTTTCTCAGTGAACGTAAAATTGGCAAAAGCAGTGCTTCCATTTGTTAGACTAGGGCAGGTTTAGGGGAGAGCTCACGAGAGGGACTGTATGTTTAAACACCCATCTTTAATAACGACACTGCTACTCCACTGGTCAGGGTGTGTTAAGCAGCGGGAGGAAGGCCTTGAAGCTCAGGGGCGCAGGCCCTTCTCCCGAGCCCCGCGCTCCACCTGCACGTGCGTCGCCGGCCGCCCCGCTGGGCGCTGGGGACTCCGCGCGCGCTCGCGGGACCGCGCTCGTCACACCCGCCCGCACCTGCTCCCGCCAGAGCAGCTGCCGGGGAGGGGGGCGGGAGCCCGGGCCCCGGCCACGCGGGCAGGGACGTGCATACAGGATATGCGGGGCCCTCAACCCCGCCCCCGAGCCCGGACCCCGCTCCCGCGCGACGCCGCGCGCAGCCCTCCGACCGGAAGCCGGGGGGCATGTCCAGACGGCGCCCCGCCCCACCTGGGGGACCAATCAGCGCCCGAGGTTCATTAATAGTGAACGCGCCGGCCCCGCCTCCGCCCCTCGCGGCCCCGCCCGCCCGCGCAGACCTAGAGCGCGGCCGCGGACGAAGATGGCGACCGCCATGTACTTGGAGCACTACCTGGACAGTAAGCGCCCCTCGCGGCCCTCGGGCCCGGCGCCCGCGCAGGGTCTCCCCACACGGGCCCACCCCGCGGGCACCAGGCGCCGCGCGCGGACCCCGAGGGCTCGTGGGGGTGGCAAGGGCGGTCCGGCAGCGGCGGGGGCGGCGGGGGCGCGCGCCGGGCGGGGCGGGGCCGCAAGGAGGTGCGCGCGGGGGGCGCGGCGCGGGGTCCCACCGTCACGGCCGCGCCAATTCCAGGTGCGTCACGGAGGGGCGGGGGCTGGTGGGCACGGGGCGGGGCTTGCGTGCCACGGCCCCGCCCTCTCCGGCTAGGCCCCGCCCTCGGCCCTGGCCTCAGCGGCCGCCCCGCCCTCCCCGCCCTCGGCCCCTCCCGGGCAAGGCCCACCTCACGGCCCCGCTCCGCCCCTCACAGCCCCGCTCCTCTGGCTTGGCACCGCCCCCCCGCCTTAGGCCCCGCCCTGGCCCCGCCCCCACCGCGCAGTCAGGCTCCTATGTTCGAGCCCCAACCTCCTCGGACGCTGGGCTGGTCCTGGGGGGCTCCGGGTCCGGGATGTGGGGGGGACTCCGGCCGGGGTTCTGTGCCTGCTCGTGCGGTGACCTGGGAGTTGGGGGAGCCAGTACTGGCGGGGAGAGTCTCCTAGGGTGCCTGTCCTTCCGCGTGGCGTTGGTGGGAGGGGACTGGCAGGGCTGGTTCAGGTGTTGAGGGCAGTGATGGTCACCACGGAAAGACGTCTGGGAGACTCTTCCTGCAGGCATCCTTCTGCCTACATGTAGCTCAGGTTGGGGCGTCCTGAGAACTTCTGAGCAGGTGGGAGAATGCAGGCCGTGGAGGCCAAGTAGCTTGTCAAGGTCATGCACTCCACAGCGGAGAGCCCACGTTTGAACGCTGCTGATCTGGCTCTGGCTGCGGACGGCCTTGGGGGGGGGGGGGGGGGGGGGGCTGGGCTGGGTGCTCTGGAGCTCTCTATTGCAGTGGGAATATACACGGGCATTGGTACCTGCAGCTGCTGACGGTGGGGAGTGAGCCCCTGCCCTGGGGGAGATGGTGGGGTTCAGCCTGAGCCATGGGGGGGTCCCGGTGAGAGAGCACTGAGGAGGGGAGGCCCTTTCCTGCCCTGTCTTTACTGCGCTGACCTGTCTGCTGGGGAGCACTGTGGCTTGCCCTTCTTGTCCTGGTACCTGCCCAGTGGGCCCTATGAAGACACTTTGAGGATTGTGAGTTCCATCGTGCACGGGGCACCTGTGTGCAGGCTCAGAATGGAGGTGCCTGCTTGAGTTTTGAACACCTGCTGTGTGCTAAGCCTCGGTCCTCATTTTCCTGGAACTTACTTTCAAATGGGGTAAATGGACTTTTTAAAAGTTCACAGCAGATTAAGGGGCATGAAGGAGCCCAGCAGGCTGTGAGAGACCTGGGGTGGCACTGTCCTGCAGAACCCAGGATAGGACAGAACAGGGAGGTCCTTGGGGAGGCTGTGGTGAGCCTGGAGGCTGGGGAGGGCATGTGTGCCATTCTCTGGGTGAGCTGGGCAGCTGTAAGCTTGCAGACAGGCTGGATGGCTGGCCTGGAGTAGGAGCACGGCAGTGCAGTGGGGAAAGCAGTGTGGGCTGGGGTCTTCGACCTGTGCTGGCCAGCATGGTCTGTGTAATTTGAAATGAATGAAACTTGAGCAAAGGAAAAGTTCAGTCCCTCAGTCGTAGTAGCCCCATTTCAGGTGCTCAGCAGCCCCGTGGCCAATGGCTGTTGTATTGTATAGCTCAGACCATGTCTCCTTGCATGAAGTCTACCACACAGCACTGGCCGGCACCACCCCATGAACTGGGTATCAGAGTAAAGAGACCCCAGGGCTTTGGTCTTACCCACTGTGGGGGGTTACTGAGAGGGGAGGACTGGCTGGGGGTGTGGGATGGAAGAGTCACAAGGGCCAGGATGGAAGAGTCACAAGGGCCACCTTCCCGGCCTCTGCTTGCAGCTGGAGGGTAAGTCCTCCTCTAACTTTTCCAGCTTCCAACACCATCTGAAGCCTGTCTCCCCCAAAGACTTACCTTAATCCTTCTGTTCCTCAAATCCTAACAGAAACAGAAAATGAAGGGAGCTTATTCTTTGTAGACTTTAGGTGTAAAGTCTGGAAGGCAGGTTTTATCCTGCTACTGAGAAGTACACGTCTCTATGTTTCAGGCATTGAGAACCTTCCGTGTGAGCTTCAGAGGAACTTCCAGCTCATGCGAGAGCTGGACCAGAGGACAGAAGGTAGGTCCGGGCTCTTTAGTACAGCCCGAGGTGGGCTCTGACAGGTGGGGAGAGGTGGCCCCGTCTTACGGACAATGCTGACACTTTAAAATTCGACTTAGTTTTTTGGGTTCTAGCACAGCTTCCTGTAGCATCTTTACAACCATCGTGCATTCCCCGTTACCTTTCCTTTCCTTTAAAAGGTTTTCTGGTTTCAAACTGTGTATAGGTGGTTTAAACAGATAGCACTTTGCGGTCTTCTGGTATTTAGCTCCTTGTTTCTAAACATCATGTTTTTCCTTCTGTTTCTTACTGTATTTCCCTTTTGCTTTGGACTTTATTCTGTTATTGTGGAATATGAAGGTTTGCTTCCCCCCTCCCCCCGCTGTCTCCTGGTGTCTGGGCTTAGAATCTGAGTCTCCCGTAGACCTGGGATGGCGTTTCCTTCAGGACTCCTGTGGAGGTGGTTTGCAGCTGGGCCACATCACATGCTATGCTTACGAGACCTTTTTGGAATAACTTTTTCTTAGAGCTCATAATTGCCTTGTTTTCCATGTTCCATACACGTTGCACGTTTTCATTGTGTCTGCTGCCCCAGGTGATCTGTCAGTCCTAAGTTTGCCCTGCACATTCAGACCTTTCCCCTGGAGCCTCCTGTCCTGTGGGTCTTGTCTGGGCTGGCTGTTTCCAGGCCTGCGGCACAGGCACTGCCTCTGCTCATCTTTGGGGCAGGACCCTGATTCCTGTGTTGTAAACATCCTTTCTCTTGATCCCTTGTTGTAGTGGAGCCTTTCCTCCAGTAGTTTCCTGAAAAAACGGTACATGGGAAGGTAGATTTCTTAATGCCATATGTCTGAAAACATGCTTGTTCTGGTCTCATAGTTGATGAACAGTTTGGCTGGGTATAGAATTCCAGCTTGACAATCATTTTCCCTCAGCATGTGGAAGGCACTGCTGCTTTGTCTCCCAGCATCCCTGTGGCCCTTGAGAGATCTGATTCCTCATCCTGTATACCTGTGGTCTTCTTTTTTAATTTAATTTAATTTTATTTTATTTATTTATTTGACAGAGATACAGCAAGAGAGGGAACACAAGCAGGCGGAGTGGGAGAGGGAGAAGCAGGCTTCCCACTGAGCAGGGAGCCCGATGCGGGGCTTGATCCCAGGACCCTGAGATCATGACCTGAGCCGAGGGCAGACGCTTAATGACTGAGCCAGCCAGGCGCCCGTATACCTGTGGTCTTCTTGCCTTTCCTGTTAGGCAGCCTCTGGACTGCTGTCTTTGTCCCTGAGGTTTTATGTTTTGTGGCGATGTGCTTGGGTGTGGGTGATTTTTCATTCATTGTGCCTGCCACAGGTTTTGTAAGATCAGAATAGCTGTGGTTTTTCACTGAGCTACAGTCTCCTGACTAGCAGATACAGAGAGTTCTGTTATTATGAAATACAGCATTTACATTCAGGAATAAGCACAAGTGTTTGTAAATTGCCCAACAAACAGCACCTTGCAAACCTCTCCCTAGATGGAGAAGTGGGGCCTCGGGCGCCTGGGGCCCTGTGTAAGCCTGCTGAGCCCATGAGGTGGGGGACTGGGGGCCCAGGGGGCAGCTGGGGGCCCAGGCTCCTCCCTTTTACGTGGGAAGGGACCAGCTGCTGAGAAGTGGTGCATCTGAAGGGGCTCCCACCCTCAGTTTCCCCTACAACAAGTTTTCTCACCTCCTTAAACCAAAGAGTTCACAGTTGTATGTGTCCGTCTTTAATATCAGTGGGATCTCACAGTACGTTGTCCTTTGTGTCTCGCTTTTCTGGCTCACTGCCACTTTCTGTGGGATTAACTCATGTTGCTGTGTGTAATAGTTGTTGTGCCGTTTTGGTTGCTGTGTGAATGGACCACAGCTTATTGGTCTGTTTTATTGTGGATTGCACATTTGGCTCGTTTCCTGTTGTCTCCATTTATGAATGTTGTCCCGTATGTATCCTAAATCTAGGGTGTGTGTACTGAGGACTAGTATGCCAGGTTGTAGCTAAGGTGAGCTCATAACTTGCTATTCCAGCAGGGACTGTGGGGAGTCAGAGAGGTCGGCATGCGTACTTTCTGGGAGGGCGCTTAAAAACACTGTCACGTCCTGGGTGTGCTGTCCTAGCTGTGGTGTCCCCACGGCCCCTGGTGCTGGCCTGTTTGCCGAAGGCCGTGCCCGCCGTGCTCCCACCAGCGGTGCCTCCGTGTTGAGTCAGCCACTTCTTTGCTGCAACTTGGCTTTGTTCTTTGTTTTGTTATTTTTTTAAGATTTTATTATTTGACAGAGGGAGAGAGAGAGAGGGAACACAAGCAGGGGGAGTGGCAGAGGGAGAAGCAGGCTTCCCGCGGAGCAGGGAGCCCAGTGCGGGGCTCGATCCTAGGACCCTGGGATCATGACCTGAGCCGAAGGCAGACGCCTAACGACTGAGCCACCCAGGCGCCCCGCAACTTGGCATTGTTCAGCTTTACTTGTTATCAGGGAATCTCTTGCAGGGACTAGCTTTTCCCCCATTTCTCTGTCAGATAAGAAGGCAGAGATCGACATCCTGGCTGCAGAGTATATATCCACAGTGAAGACACTTTCTCCAGACCAGCGTGTGGAGCACCTGCAGAAGATCCAGAGTGCCTACAGCAAGTGTAAGGAGTACAGTGATGACAAGGTGCAGCTGGCCATGCAGACCTATGAGATGGTGAGGAGGTGGGGGGCTGGGGGCCCCGGGGGCAGCTGGGGGCCCAGGCTCCTCCCTTTTACGTGGGAAGGGACCAGCTGCTGAGAAGTGGTGCATCTGAAGTGGGGTCAGATTTTGACAGAGAGATGCTTCTAGACAAGGCATGCGTTGGGGTGTCCTTCCTCAGGGGCCGTCCTGCAGTCTGGTTTCCATGCCCTTTGTGCTTGTATATTTGGACACTTTATTTGTTCTTAGTTTTTATATATTTCTTTAATGCTTATTTTGTCAGCTCTAGGTAAAGTCCTAGAATTTGTTGTGTCCAGTTTTCTCTCAAGTAGGTCTTGTGTGGGGCTCACGGTGGCACAGAGCCATTGTCCCATGATGCACATCAGGTTGTGTAGTGACGGAAGCTCTGTCGTCCTCACACACTGTCACCTAACTCCGTTCCCTGCCTCCCCCAATAAAAAACAATTTTTTAAAAACCTGAATTAAGCTGTATTCGAGAAAGAATACTCTAAAAGGAGAACGTAATGCTTATATTTGGGGTTTTGATGCCCTAAAGTGCTGAATCTTTTTTTTTTTTTTTTTAAGATTTATTTACTTGAGAGAGAGAGAGAGATTGAGAGCGCCAGAGAGCGTGCATGTATATGGGGGATGGGGTTGTGGGGGAGGGAAAATCTCAAGCAGACTCCTTTCTGAGCCTGACACGGGGTTTGATCTTAAGACCCTGAGATCATGACCTGAGGCGAAATCAGGAGTTGGATGCTTAACCCACGTGCCCCTCCGAAGTGCTGAATCTTTACAGTAAGGAGCCTGCTTTTTAAAAGTTAGGTTTGATCAGTTGTCAAAGACAGTCAGATTCTCTCTGATGCGTAACAGAGTTTGAGATTATAGTTTGTTTCCAGACAAGGATGGATAGAGAAGTCCTCCTTTTGGACAGTGACACATGGTGTGGGTTAATGGGTTGACTGTTGTGAGTCCGCTGGGTGAGGGGCTGAGTGTGCCGTCTCTCTGGGGGCCTCCTCCGTTGGGGCAGTGTGGTCACTGTCTCATCCCCATGCTTTGACCCCACTGCCTTCTCTTCTTTCTTCCATCTTGTCCTGACTACAGCGTTAGAAGCCTTTTCTCTGAGAACCTGTACGTTCTTCAGATTTTTAAACTAGGGTTAAATTAGGGTTTAGTATTATATGTCCTCGTCCCCATTCCATTGCATTTCACAGCCCCATTTCTCCTTTGTGCCTGCCGTCGTGGTTTTCCTGAGTAGGGTTTCTTCTGTTAAGGTTTCAAAACGTGGGGACAAAGACCCTTCATAAACTGAGATAGTGGACCTTGTTTTAGGAGCTTTCTTAATTGAAAACTCAATTAAAGGGCAAGAAAGTACTTCCTGGTTGATTTCCAGTGTGTTTGTGATTCTTGAGGTGTTTTGCTTTCATTTTTAAATAAGACTCGTGAGCATCCTTCTCTGTAGGTGGATAAACACATTCGAAGGCTCGATGCAGACCTGGCACGCTTCGAAGCAGATCTGAAGGACAAGATGGAGGGCAGTGACTTTGAAAGCTCTGGAGGACGAGGGTTAAAAAGCAAGTCTGTTAATTTTTCTTTATTTTGTTACTGTTTTCTGTGGAGTTTTGAAGAATTTTGGTGATAAATATGTGAGGAACATTATGGTAAATATATTTGAGTAACTCGTGTCCTGCTTCAGTGAATTCTGTGAAGATAATTGGGGTGTTTATTGTCTTTCAGAAGGTCGAGGTCAGAAAGAAAAAAGAGGCTCCCGGGGTCGTGGCAGGAGGACCTCAGAGGAAGACACTCCAAAGAAAAAGAAGCACAAAGGAGGGTGAGAGGCTCTTTTCCTTGTCTCTTTCTCCCCAAAGGTTACTTAGCATCAGTATTTCCTTAGCATCTAGAAACACCAATGGCAGCTAACAGCGAGGAAGTGCTTCCTGCATGCCCGCGGTGGGTGTAGTTCTGCATGCTTTCCGTGTGCAGTCTCCAGCTCTGCTGTGCTCGGCAGCCCGACGGGGTTCCCAGGGAGCGGGACCGGCCCTAGGTTTTACAGCTCCTGTGTGGGAGAGCTGGGTGTGCACTGGGCAGTCTGACTCCACAACCCATGCTCTTAGCCACTGTGTGTCCTGCCTCTTGAATGACACTATATTTATTGACAGTTCAGGCTAAGCCACGCTTTAGCAGCTAAATATATAGCTGTTCATTGTTTTATGTATAAATATATATTTTGGATATATTTGTTATTAAGTTGCATGACTGCATTTATTAAATATATGTATCATTTACCTTGAACTTCAGAATATTTCATTTAAAGCTTTCTCCCACCTGCTTCCCTCATCCCCCAAGCTACTGTGTTGCTTCACAGAAGTGATTTTTAGAGTACAGTGAAAACAGTAAAGTGCCCAGTGGCGTCCGTGGACATGGTTTTGACAGTTAGGGGGAGATCTCAGAGTCAGTTCTTGACCAAAAAAAGGGAGAAATTTTGGTTTTTAAACCTGGTGTTTAAACTTTTAAGAAAAACGCCAAATACCATCTTGCAGTATACACATGCAGAACAAACATGTAGTTTAATGAATTACTCTCAGGCACATCCTTCTCTGTCACTGAGTGCTATCAGAAGCACTTTCATGTACCTGTCAAAACCATAACCGCCTTCCTCTGCCCCAGGTAAACACGACCCAGACGTATGTGGTGTTTATTTCCATTCTTTATAGTGTTGTCCCCAACATGTGCATTCCTGGACGCTATAGTTTAATCTTGCTCATTTTTTTCTTAACCTTCAAAGTTAATTTTATTAAGAAATAATTTACATACAATAAAATGTACTTATTTTAAGTTTACTGTTGAATGCTGTATTCAGTTTCTTTAAAGTTATGGAACTATTCAGCCTTTCTATTTCTTCTTGAGTCAGTTTTGGTAATCTGTGTCTTTCAAGGAATTGGTTGTTTCATGTAAGTTGTCAGATTTATTCACATCAAATTGCTCATAATACATGATCATCTTTCTGTTGTAGGATCTGTACTGATGATTCCTCTTTCAGACCTAATGTTGATAATTTATGTCTTCTCTCATCTTGTCTTGATCTTTACAGAGAATTAGATTTTGGTTTTGTTGGTTTTTATATTTTCTCTGTTGTTTGTTTTCTATCATTGATTTCTGCTCATATATTTTTTTAGAAGGGGGAGGGGCAGAGGAAGAGGGAGAGAGAGAATCTTAGACTCCATGCCCAGCACAGAGCCTTATGCAGGGCTCAGTCTCACGACCCTGAGATCATGACCTGAGCCCAAATCACGAGTCAGATGCTTAACCTACTGAGCCACCCAGGCGCCCCTATTTCTGCTCATAGTTTTATTTTTTCCTTTCCAGTACTTGAATTTACTTTGCTTTTCTTTTTCCAGCTTTTTAAGGTGAAAGTAGCTTAGATCAGTGATTTTCATACTTTCCTTCTTTTCTCATATAAGTATTTAAAGCTATAAATTTTCTTCTAATTACTGTTAAATCTAATTACTGTTTTAGCATATCCCACAAATTTGGATATGTTGTGTTATTTTTATTCCATTCAAAATATTTTAAAATTTCCTTTGTGATTCTTCTTTGACTCATAGCTTATGGAGAAGTATGTTCTCAGCTTCCAAATAATTTGGGATTTTCCAGGTAACTTTCTGATTTCAATTTTTGAATTAATTTTGCTATGATCAGAGAATATCATATAATAGAAATTCTCTGAAATCGATTAAGACTTGTGTTATGGTTTGTGGTCCTGTTTTGCCGTATGTTCCATATACCCTTGAAAAAAGAATGTTGTGTTTTGCTGTTTTTGGTGGAGTGTTCTGTAGATGTCAATCAGATAGCTTGGTTGATAGTGTTGTTGGTCTTCTGTATCCTTACTGATACTCTGCTTATTCGACTGATAATACTAAGGGAAGAATGTTGAAATCTTCAACTCTAGCTATGGATTTGTCTATTTCTCCTTTCTGTCTGTCAGTTTTTGCTTCACATATTTTAAAGTTCTGTTATTTGTTGGTACATACGCATTTAGGTTTTTCTAAAAATAGCTGACTCCTTCATTGTTATGAAATGTCTCCCTTTTTTTATTTCTTGTAATATTTTTTGTTTTGAAGTCTACTTGGTCTGATATTATGATAGTCACTCCAGTTGTCTTACGATGAGTTTTTGCATGGTGGATCTTTTTCCTTTTTCATTCTTTTACTTTCAACGTATTTTTGTGTTTGTATTTAGAGTGGGTTTCTTGAAGTCAGCAAAGCTGACTCTTGCTTTTTTTATCTAGTCTGACAATCTCTGCTTTTTTACTGTAATATTTAGAGTACTCAGATTTAATGTAATTACTGATATGATTGGATTTAAATTTACCCTCTTGCTGTTAGTTGTCTGTGCCATCTCTTATTTTAGTGTCTTCTTTTAGAATAATCAAGCATTTTTTAGGGTTTTTTGTTGTTGTTGTTGGTTTTTTTTTTGGTATTTAAGGACTGTTCTAGTGTATTCACCCTGTTCATTAACTTACCACAATGAACTTCCAATAATATTACAGTATTTCATGTTTAATGTAAGAACTGATGCAAGTATTTTTCCTCCTGTCCTTTGTGCTATTGTCAAAAGTTTTACTTCTATGCATGATATAAGCCTCACAACATATTGTCGTTATTATTTAAACCATTGATTATATTAAACAGATTTTCAGACATGAGAAGGAGTTTTATTGTCACTCCATGTACATACCATTTCCACTGCTTTTATTTCCTTATGTAGATGCAGATTTCAATCTAGTGTCATCTCTCTCCTGCCTGAAGAACTTCCTTTAACGTTGTTTTACAGTGCAGGGCTGCTGCTGATGAATTTTCTCAATTCCTTTTCTCTGAAAATGTCTCTTTTATCTTCTTTTTTGAAGGATATTTTTGATGGATATAGAATTTTAGGTTGACTTTTTTCTTCTAGCGCTAAGGACGTTGTCCTGTTGTCTTCCATCTTGAATTGATTCTGATGAGAAATTAGTGATAGTTCTTATCTTTGATTTTTTATATGTAAGTGACTTTATTTATTTTTACTGCTTCTAAGATTTCCATTCAGCAATTTGATTTTTAATAACTTAATTATGATCTGTTCTAGTGTGGATTTTTCATGCGTATTCTGCTTGGAGCTCATTGAGCTTCTTGGAACTGTTTCTTTATAGTTTGTATCAGATTTGGAACATTTTCAGGCATTCATTCTTCAAATATTTTTTTCTGCTCTCCTTTTGTCTTTTTATGGGACTCCAATTACATGTATGTTAGCTTGATATTTTCCCACAGTTCACTGAGGCTCTGCTCATTTTTTTGGCCAGTGTTTTTCTTTCTATGTTTCTATTTGGATAGTTTCTGTTACTTTATTTTCAAGTGTTTTTTTCCTTGGTGTCTAATTTAATCTTAGTTTCCTTTAGTGAATCTTCCACTTAAGAGATTTCCCTTGTGAAGAAGTTCTGTTTATTTATATTTTATACTTTCTATTTTTCTTACTACATTTATGTTTTTCTTTATGTTTTTGAACATAAATATTTATAATAGCTTTTTGAAAGGTCTTTTCTGAATCTATTTGTTTACTTCCAAGTATATTTCTTTCTTTCTTATTTTATTTATTTATTTGACAGATAGAGACAGAGAGAGGGAACACAAGCAGGGGGAGTGGGAGAGGGAGAAGCAGGCTTCCTGCCGAGCAGAGAGCCTGATGTGGGACTCCATCCCAGGATCCTGGGCCAAGACCTGAGCCGAAGGCAGATGCTTAACGACTGAGCCACCCAGGCGCCCCTATTTCTTTCTTTTTTAAAAACCAATTTTTAAAGGTATGATTGATATATGAAAAGCTTTACGTATTTAACATACACACTTTGAATAGTTTGGCAGGTCTGTTTCTATTGACTGGTTTTTCTCATGGTTAAAGTCACATTTTTCTGTTTCTTCACATGTCTAGTAATTTTTTATGGGATGTTTGACAGTGTGAATGTTATGTTGTTGAGTGTCTGGATTTTGTCGTCTTCACTTAATGGGTGTTGAATTTTTACTTTTTTTTTTAATTTTCTAATTTTTGTTCAGTGGTTTAATCACCTGTGGATCAACTTGATCCTTTGCAGCCTCGTTTTTTTTTTTTTTAAGATTTTTTTATTTATTTGAGAGAGCATGAGCAGGGGTGAGGAACAGAGGGAGAGGGAGAAGCAGTGTCCCCGCTGAGCAGGGAGCCCAATGCGGGGCTTGATTCCAGGACCCTGAGATCATGACCTGAGCCGAAGGCAGATGCTTCACCAACTGAGCCACCCAGGTGTCCTCGCAGGCTCATTTTTAACCTTTGTAAAAAAAACTTCTTTCTTAAAGGGCCAGATAGTAAATATTTTAGGCTTGCAGGGCATACTGTCTTTGTTGTGACCACTCAAATCTTCAAATATCCACAAAAAATATATAGTTGTGTGATGTTGCTGTGTTTCAATAAAACTTTATTTACAGAAACAGCCAGCCAACTGCAGGCCATATTTTGCCAACCCGTAGGTTAGGGTAGCCTTTATTCTAGGGTTGGTTAAGTCATACTGCTAAGGTGTGACCCTTCTGGGTTCTCTTCTGAATGCCTTTTGAATTTAATGAGGTCTCTCCATGCTGGCTGGGTGGAGCTGAGACATCTTTGAGCCTCTGTGGCCCCTGTTCCACTCATGGCTCCCCTGTGTTCTCTGCGTGGACTCAGGGATTCTCACCCTGTACACAGGTTAGTTTTTTTGTGAAAAACAAAGGGATCCCTTTCCAGATTTCTGGAGCACGTTCTCTTTACCTTTTTCCTTTCCAGTACCTTGCCACCAGCTTCCAGCAGCCTTACCCTCCTGGAACTTTGGGTTTTTTCCTCAGTTCTAGACACCCATGCTGCGTTTGGTTTTCCTGTTGGTGGACTGGGGCGTGGGAAGGGCTTCCAGCAGGATGCTGAGAGATTGCAGGGCTCGCCGTGTTTGTTTACCTTCTCTTAGGGTTGCAGTCCTGAGCTGCCTCTTGTCAGCGTTTGGAAACCGCTGTGTCACATGCTCTTTCCCGTTTTCTAGTTGTTCACAGTAGGAGGGCAAGTTCGGTGCTTGTTGTTGTGTCCTGGTCAGAAGTGGAAGCTTTTTTCTTTTCTTGTGTAGATAAGCCCTGTAAGTCTCTTTCATGTGTGAGTTTTTCTCCATCCCTTTCTTTTCTCCACAATTTTCCTTTTGAAGAACCTGGACTGTTTGACTCCCAGCATTTCCCAAAGTCTTGATTTTGCTGACAAGACATGAAACCTGGAGAGTACATCTTTAGTAAACATTTAGATAGTGCTTGTCCTCATGTGCTTGGTGGATTTGTTTGATATTTGACTGGGGGTGCCTAGTTTTGTGTGTGCACTTGCTTGAGCTGGTGTTCTGTGGGTCTGGCGGGGTTGATGGGCCCACGCTATGGTGGCCTCTCTGGGTGCAGTCTGCCCGTGTCAGTTACAGAGGGAGGAGACCACCAGTGTGGTATTTCGTACATTGTCGTTTTCTGTTCTAGCACATCCACTGGATTCCTTTTTTTGTAGATTTGAGTTCCTTTCTGAAAAGTGTCCATGTTTGTATTTGTCTTACTCATATTTTCTTTCTGGTAGCTTCTTCAAGCCCTTGTCTGCTGGTTTTCACTTCGGGTCATTGGTGCCTCTGCTTCTGTTAGCTGTCCTCTCCTGGGGTTCCGGCCATGTTCTCCTGCTCTTTTTCACACCCTGTAGTTCTTAGTGTCGGCCTGACTTCAGGTGGGAGAGGAGCACGCAGGGTGAGGGTTCCACTATTCTCCAGGAGTTTCTTTTGCTTTTGGTCCAGGCAAACCGAGGCCCCTTTACCTGGGCCCAGTCCCCTCTGATGAGGGGAGACCCTCCCCAGCTCTTGATGGAGAACCCACGGTTTATTTCTCCTTCCCGAAAGGCTTCCCGTGTGGCTGGACAGCGCCCTGGTGATGCTTAGCTTTCCTTTCTTGTGTCCGGCCTGCCCTGTTTCTACGGTTGGCAGAGGTCAGGAGGAGGCAGGCCCCTTCCCCGAGAACACGACTTGGATCTTTGCTCTGCCATTCTGCCACCCTGCAGCGTCTGCATGGCCCCCGGGTTCAGTAAACGGGCTGTGGGGTCACTGCTGCCCTGAGCGTAAGGTTCAGAGGTGTCTGGCTTGGTGTGTCCCCCAGAGGGCAGCCAGCCCTTGGCTAAGCCCAGGAGCGGGGCCGCCACCCCTCCCTCAGCCCTAGCGCATCTGGCCCGTGTCACTCCACAGCTCGCCAGTGTCTTTAAAATGTGGTCTTAGCAGCTTACTGGGCATATATTTTTGACTTGTAGCTGTGGGGTTCTGAGTCTTCCTGCTCCTTGCTGATCAGAACCCAAAGGGCCAGTGGCCTTTTTTGGAGACAGTGGACGCTCTCATTGGCCTCCTCCTTACCAGGGGTCCCCTTGCAGGGAGCGAGGCCCCAGCTCTCCAGCGTGGTTGGAGCCTCCCTGGTGGGCGTGCCCCTGGCTGTGCTCAGACCTCATGGTGACCCATGTCTTGCCACCATCTCTGTGGACACACTTGAGATGAATGGGCATTCGGCTTTTCCCTCGACAGAGCCGTGACGGTGTGCGCGTTGCTGACCACTGTCTGGTGGCACTGGAGGTGGATCACTTGGTCACTGCTTCCCCAGCCTTTCTTCTGGGCTGGCTGCAGCTAAGAAGGGGAACGTCGGGTGGGGAGTTTTGCAGAACATCTCGGCAGGCAGGTCGGGCTGGACTTGGCCCTTCTGCGTGAACTCCTTCTCCACGGCCCCCCTGAGCGGCAGTGCTGTTCCTGTCCTACTGTACGGATGTTGGGACAGGCCAGAGGGGTTCGCTGAGGTTAGGGGTGTGTGAGGGGTGTGTGAGCGGGTGTGTGACCGGTGGTGGGCCTGCCCTGAAATCTGGCTACGACCTGTGCTTGGGAAGGACATCAGGAGGTTCAGGCATGGGAGGGGGATCCCTGGCACTCCCCAGTGAGGGATGCCTGCAGTGTCCAGGGAAATGAGCTTGGAGGACACCGCTTGTGCCCAGCAGGGTCGGAGTGAGGTGGCCAGCAGGGCTGACGTGGGGTCTCCAGCCTGCCCGGCAAGCAGGAAAGGCCCCGGTGGGCTTGGCCTTCCCGGGACCTCCTGGCGCTCCCCTCCACCCTCCCGCCCCAGAGCCCCCTCAGGTGAGACTGGAGAGGGGGTGGCCCTTGGGCCTCCTCCTTGGTTGGGTGGTGCCCTTGAACCTGAGGCACGTGGGCTCAGGTCCGGTGTCAGCCCCCGGTATGAGAGTTCAGTCAGGCTTTGCCAGCAGAGCACACAGAGCCGTCAAAGCGCAGCGGGCACCCGGAAGGTGCGTGCCCTGAGTGCCCTGAGTGCGTCTGTGGGGTACCCACGGCGGGTTGGCACTGATCATCCAGGTGAGTGCCCGGCGACACAAGCCCACTGATGGGAAGGACACTGGTCCAGCGCGGGTTGAGGGTGTCAGGGGCCAAGCCGAGAAATCTGTTCGGCAGAACACAGAAGAAACCACGTCCCAGTCCGGAGGGGTGCCCGAAGCGTGTGGAGCAGGATGCATTTTGTGATGCCTGCAGATTTCAGATAAAAAGAGAAAGTCCCCATGTTCCCAGAGACAGAGCAGCTCACCTGTGGAGGGAAGAGGCTCCCACAGGCTCTGGGGCCTTCAGGGACATCACTTGGCTCGGGCGGGCAGCACTCACCCCAAGGGCCCCGGGGGCGGCTCTCTCTGCGGGGGGGCGCTGGGTCAGAGGAGGGCGCTCTGGGGGGGGCGCTGGGTCGGGGGGGGGGGCCCGGGGGGGGGGCCCGGGCAGAGGGGGGCGCCTTGGGGGGG
>NC_058405.1:192754163-192765697 GCF_002201575.2 Neomonachus schauinslandi
CCCCCCCAGCGCGCCTCTCCTGGAGGCCGAAACCTCACTGCCTCACCCTGGAAGACCCCTCTCTTCCTGGACCCGACCTGGACTTGGGCAGCGCTGGGCTTCCTCTCAGTAGTATTCCAGAGTTGCAGCTCCTATCACTTGCTTTTTAGGGCAGGAGCGATGGTGCCCCATCTGGTGCCCAGGCAGCTGGTGCGGCTCTTCCGGTGGCAGGTGGTGTGCGCTCGGGGAGCCTCTGTGCAGCCCAGGACATGGGCATTGGCGTCCAGGATCCCCAGCCTGCTCAGCCCTTGCGGGGCCACAGGCACCAGACACCTGGTCTGCAGAAGCAGCTCATCCACATCCCCCTGTGCCCCCGAGGTGGTGCTGACCCAGGAGCGCTACCCCGTGACGCGGCTGCCATTCTCCGTGGTGTCTGAGGAAGACCTGGCAGCCTTTGAACGCATCATCCCCGGCAGGGTCGTCACAGACCCGGAGGTGCTGGAAGCTTCCAACGTGGACTGGCTGAGGACGGTCCGAGGTGAGTGAGGGTCTGTCCTCATGCTTCAGGGGGATGGGTGTGTGATGAGCTTTGGGTGGAGGAGCCTGGGGTCACTGGCACATACCCCTTCTTGTGCTGACGAAAAGCTGTATTGTGGTTTTAAAGTCTTCTGAGAACAACATTCATAGAGGTTTATTGGTGGGTGCGTGACCTCTGCAAATCAAAAGACAAAAGAGCCCCCTGGCTGCTCTGAGGGATGCACGTTGATTCCTGGTGCTGCTGTGACGGAGAACCACACACTGTGCAGCAGAAGCTTCCCCTCCCCCAGGCCCGGAGGCCAGAGGTCTGACAGGAAGGTGTAGGCCAGGCCATGCTCCCTCCAGAGGCTCAGGGAGGCTCCGTCCTGCCTCTTCCAGCTCCTGGGGGCTCCAGGCGCCCCTGGACCTGTGACCGCTTCACTCCCATGTCCGGCTCCGTCTCCTCGTGGCCTCTCCCTGTGTGTCTGTGTCTCACATCTCCCCCTGCTTCTCTTTAAGGGCACCTGGCATCACCCTAAGTCCAGGACCTTCTCATCTCAGGATCCTTAACTTGATTACGTATGTAAAGACCCTTTATCCAAATAAGGGCACGTGCACAGCATCTGAGGGATAGGATGTGGACGTACTTTGGGAGGCCCAGTCTGCCCATGGCAGCTCTCTTGGGCAAGATGCGTGGGTGCTGGTTTGGCCGCCCATGCCTCCTTCCTCTCAGCACACGCCTGTTCGTCAGCTCCTGGATTCTCAGCCTTCCAGAGCTCTCCCGTGAGAGAGAGCTTCTAACACTCTGTGTTCTCTCCTGGAACATTTTCGGAGATAACGTAAGCTGCCTATTCAGACAGTTACAAAAACCAATACGATGTTCTTGCTAGAACGTTAAAGAGAGCTAGAAGACAACCAGTTTACAACAAAGTTATGTATTAGACACGGAAGGCCGGGACACGCTAGGCAGCCAGGACCGCAGGCAAGGCTGGATCCGGCGCACGTGGGACTTGAAAGAGCAGTCAAGGGGGGTGTTGTGTGGCGGCGACTCAGCCACTGCAAGGGAAAACTCCGAGAGAGGGTCCAAACCAGCTGCGGCCTGAAGTATAGTGCGTCTGGAAATGGTGCGGAGTCTCGAGCACATGGAGTTAGGGTGTGGGCTCAGATAACCGAGACATGCTGTACTCGCAGGGAAAGACAGGCCGGAGACCTTGGAAGTCTTCGGACTGTTCTTCTTCTTTTTTTTAAAGATTGTATTTATTTGAGAGCGAGATAGAGACAGAGATAGTGGGAGAGAGCACGAGCAGAGAGGAGAGGGAGAAGCAGGCTTCCTGTCCATCCCAGGCAGATGTTAACTGATGGAGCCACCCAGGCGCCCTCCTCGGGCTGTTCTTTATGGCCTAAGTGCCCAGACTGGAAGGGCTTCCAGCCCCACCCTGCCCGCTAAGTCAGGGCCTCACGGGGGAGTGGGGGATGTTGCCAGGCTGCGAGCCCACCACCCGCACAGGGCCTGCAGGCTTGTGTGCGGTGCTCCTGGAGGCAGGAGAGGGTGCTGTCCACCCTGGGCTCAACCAAGCCGGGCCCCGGCCCTGTCTCAGCACTGCTGCCTGAGTGCCAAGCCCCACAAACTGGGGATGGGGCTCCCACCTCAGGTAAGAACCCAGTGTGCTGGGTGCTCAAGGCTTAGGGTGTCTTCCTCCTGGGGCTTCCAGAGCAAGTGCACCCTGTGACTGGGATGCAGACTGTCTGCCCTCCCTCCCTGCACAGGGGTTGGCTGTGTGCTGGGGGCTCTTCCTGGAGGTCTGTGTGCCTGTGTGGACGACCCCCCACCCCCACCCCCGCCTGCTGACACCTGAGCTCAGGAGGGCGGCACTGGGGCTTATTCATGTCTGAATCCACAGGACTTGATGCACAGCACCTGCCCAGTGGGTGTCTGCTGAAGTAGTTTGTTCACTTTCTGTCTAAATCACCCTTTTATGTGGCTTTCTTTTGGGAAGAAAGCATGTCTAAACTTACGATCATTTAACATTTTAATCTCGAAGTTCTGTAGAAAATGCAGCTAGTAAAAGCTGATTAGGATTTTACAATTTTCTTAAAAATGGTTTTTATTTGAAATGGAAACTGTTAGTAAGTATCCTGTCCAAAAATTAGATCCCTTGCTCATGGGTGGACCCCATAAACTTCGGTGGGCACCTCATTGTGTGTCTGCACATAGTGCAGGGCTGGGGTCCCACACATGAAGCTGGACAGGAGGCTCACCTGAGGGACGGTGGCATGAGCTGCACGCCAGGTGGGCATGAGTGCCCAGGAGAGGCCCCCATCACAGGCTGTTTCCTTGGAGTCTGGGGAAGCCACCTGGAAGGGTGTCCTGGGACAGGAATAGCCAGCGCAAAGTCTCTGAGCAAGGCCACGCTTGGCGTGTTTGTGGAGCCATAGGCCCAGGTACAGCTGGAGTGGATGGACGAGGAGGAGGTCAGAGAGCGAGGGGGCCAGGTCATCGAGACCTCAGGGCTGTGTGAGTCCTGGTAGCTGATGGGGGGCTGCTGGGAGGCCAGGACGAGAGAGGGGCCCATGACCTGTGGTGGCTGCCGTGTCGGGGAGAGGCTTTCACTCCGCAGTCGTGGAACCTGGGAGCAGAGCACGAGTCTTCGAGGGCAGTCAGCTGAAATGGTATTGGGTTCTGTGTGTGTGGAAGGAAGAGTCCAAGACGTGCTCATGGGCGAATAGGGTGTCAGAGGAGTCAGGATGCAGGGCCCCTTGGCCTGAGCAGTTGCAGAACTGGCCTTCCACTTGCTGAGTAAAATGGCAGGAGGTGCTGCTCTGTGGGGAAGCCAGAGGTCTGGGCCTGGACAAGTCCAGATGGACACGTGAGGGGGCCCGTTGGGCTGTGAAGTCAGCTAGCCCAGGGCAGGGTCCGAGGAGGCTGGTGACCGCTGTGGTCCATGGGGGTGAGCAGGCACCAGCCAAGGGGACCGAGCAGGTGTGGCCGGGGCTCCGGGGAACCTGGTGCGTGTGTGAACAAAGGGGGAGCCAGGGGTCGGCAGGGATCGGCAGGGGTCGGGAGCAGCTGCTGCACTGGGGACCGTGGCAGGAGGCCGTCCGCAGCATGGAAGTGACACGTGTGCCACTGTAGCTGTTCGTGGGGGTTGGGAGGCAGACGGGCCCCCGTCTGGTGGATGCACTGTGCTGTTGGGGGGGACAGAGAGCTGAGGCTGTGGGGACGGGGTCAAGAGAAGATGTTTTTTTCCTTTTCGGGGCTGGTTTCGGACGAGCCTGCCATCGCAGCAGGTTAATAGTGGAATGATCTGGTAGAGAGGGAAGAGCGAGGAGCTTGGTGAGAAACGGGGGGTCGCCGTGAAGTTGCCCAGGAGGTGGGCGTGGAGGGACCCGGGCCCAGGGAGGGGTCGCAGTCTCGGGGAAAGACAGTGGGGGCCCGTGCAGGAGCAGGTGGGTGCTGCTGAGGTGAGGCTGGGGGAGGCCGTGGGAGCTGCAGTCTGTGGGAGGGGGGAGGCGTGTGAGAGACCGCTGCCTGTCCCCCGGGAGGCAGGACAGGGAGGGCCCAGGGGCTGCTGCCCAGGGGTGGGAGGAAGCAAGCCGGGGAGTCGTTCCCGGAGCCTGGGGAGCAAGACCCTCAGCCCAGGTTCCCAGGGAGCTGGGAGAGAAGAGGCAGGACCCGAGTTCGAGGTGACAGTCTCATGTGTCAGGGTCAGCAGCGTCCTGCAGAGGTTCAGATGGGCAAAATCTGAGGCTTGCCGGCCACTCGGTCTGTGCCACAGTCCGTTGTCCGAAAGCAGCCACACCAAATAAGTGGGCATCAAACTGTGTCCACACGGCTCCACTTACAAACGTGGCCCGGGCTGGGCGTGGTCTGCACGCGGGGTTTGCCAGCCCTGACGTAGCCGGGTGCTCTGGTCACTGGGAGGAAGGCAGGGAGACTGCCCGCTGGGAGCGCTGGGGGTGTGCATGCTGTGACAGGTGACAGGCCATGCCCCAGGAGGGTCCTCTCGTGCCCCAAGCCCAGTGGCACCCCGAGTGAGCGAAGGCCTCGGACGGCTGCTGGGAAGCCAAGAGGGCCGAAGAAGCAGGTGGTGGGCAGCATGCGGACGGTGCCGCTGAGACCAGTGAAAGGCATCTGTCCCCCACCAGTCTGCTGAGCCTGCCTTTGTCGAGCGGAAGGACACGAGCTGAGGGCCAGAGAGACCGACGCTTTCGCCTCAGCTCGTCCCTGACCGGCGCCCTCCAGAGCTCTGACTCTGCTCCTTCTGCCTTTGCTGCTTCTGTTTTCCCCTCTGTTCTTTGAGTCCGTCCCTAACCTCTGAGGCTCTGTGCACATGAGAGAGGAGACTAGGGCATAGCTGGAGTTTTGAACCTTGGGGGCAGTCTGCCCGAAGATTCCTTCCCTGCTTCCTCCCACACGTCCCAGAGGAAACACAGTCATCATCCAGCAGCACGTCCACGGCTGCTTCCCTTTGGCCAGTGTCCTGAGGTGGACAGTAGAGCCCTAAGGCCTCCTGGAGGCTCGGGCAGGGGTGTGCTGGGAGGGCCAGTTACTGAAAAATTGTTAGAATTTTGCAGCAAGCCAGTTGTGAAACACAGCCCTTATTAAAAATGGAAGTATGTAAATATATGATTAAGTTATATTTAAAGCAAGGATTATAAATATGTATATATTTATAATTTATAACAAAAAAAAGTAAGCCAAGAACTACAGCCAGATCTCAAAGCTGCATGAGAAGTCACTGACGCGGGGCGGGCGAGGAGGGGGGGGTCCTGTGCCTCCTGCCTTCCTGAAGCCTCCTCACCTGCTTCTGCATTTGGAACAAAGTCAGAGGGGCAGAGAGAGCCTGCCTGTCTCTGGGAGGCGGTGGTCAGGAACACTGATGGGCTGGCGTCCAGGGGCTCCTGCTGGCCACCTCTGGGCATCCCATAAATCGAAACAGCTGAGAGCAGGCACCTGGTACATAAAACAAGAGCCGTGCACACACACCGCTTTGATGAAACACTTATAGGAGGGGGATGGGAAGCTCCTCCCCGCGGCAGAAAGTCCAGTACTACACACAGGTGGAGGGATGGATTCGGACAGGTCACTGGCTCGATGTCAGGTGTCTCCCCACAAGGGATGTGCGGTTATGGGGGAAACACAGTCACTCCCAGCGAGCAGCCAGGCAGGTGCCCCTGGCCGTGGACGTGGGCCTGGACATCGGTGCCGTGGCCTCCCCGCCCAGGGAGGCGGGGCCCGTTTTTGACACCTCGCCCTTGTCCTTGAGGTTCAAGGGCTTGTTGCTGACCACGGTTGTGCGGGTGGCCTGCAGAGGAAGGAGGATCTTCCCTTTCCGGAGGGTAGACTGAGCGCTGCCCTCCGTGAGTGTAACGTGCTCCTTGGTGTTGCAGGTGGTGGCAAGGTGCTGCTGAGGCCCCGGACCTCCCAGGAGGTGGCTCACATCCTCAGGTGAGGAGCCAGCACCGGGGGGGCCCACGGGGCCGCGGCGGGCGCCTGGGGAGGGCACGCATCAGGGAGGGAGACAAGCCTTTTCTTGCAAACAGCATTCTTTCATTGTTCTATGCCAGTAAACTCACGTTGAAATTGGAAAACAAAACCATAAAGAAAACCCCGCGAAAGCAAGCCCTCACTTCCCTCCAGAGGTGGCCCCTGAGGGGTTTTGCTCCCTCCAGCTGCTCCTTCTCTGCCCGGAGTGGTTAACTGCTGTCACATCGTGTCTGTGATGGGAGCGCTTCTCTGTCTTCCCCATCTGGCCGTTTCCGCGCCCCGTCTAGGTGCTCCTTGCGCTTCCAGGCCAGTTTCTGGCGGAGGTCTAACGGACACGTGGGGGGCTGCGTTGCTTTTGGTGGACAGCAGGGGGTGCTGCTGGTCGGGGGCTTGTGCAGGGAGGGGTGTGGCCTCTCAGGAGGTTCACCCCACGAGTGCCACCCTGTCCGGGACCGTGCAGCCTCATGGGTAGACCCCGGTCTCCTCAGACTCACCGGCCGAGCACGGGGACTGAGGAAGTCCCCATGGAGGCCACGGGCAGGAGGAAGGGGGACTCAAGGTTCGGTGGGCTCGCAGCCAGGGTTGGCCTGGATCGCGTCCTGCAGGGACGGTGGTGTGGGTGGAGGGACAGAACCCCGATACCCGTCCTGTGCTTGTCCCAGGTACTGTCATGAGAGGAACCTGGCTGTGAACCCGCAGGGGGGAAACACGGGCATGGTGGGGGGCAGCGTGCCCGTCTTTGATGAGATCATCTTGTCCACCGCCCAGATGAACCAGGTCATCAGCTTCCACAGCGTGTCAGGTAAGCCTGCACTGCGGCCGGGTGGTGGGGGCCCCGGGCTGGGGAGGAGAGGCCCGGCTCTGTCTGCCCTGGGGGTGCTCTCTGGCCTGTCACTGAGGTGGCTTGTGCGGTGGGGCTGAGGTGAAGGGGGTGGGCTTTTGCCGCAGCCCCTCCGACTCTGACATTTTCTGACCAGGAAGGCCCTTGGAAATGGGGTGCAAAGGGTGGGGTACAGGGAAGCATCAGGCGCCTCCTGCTCAGTGGCCCCAGCAGTCTGTCCAGCAGGGCATTTGGGGTGGGGCATCCTCTGTGCTGGGGGCACCTGGGCACGGGAGCTCCATGCCAGCAGCGCCCCAGAGTCACACGTCCCCGGTGGTGGGATCAGCCCTGGGCGAGGGGCTGCTGCCTTTATAGCGACGCTCTTCCGCTCTTTTCCGCAAGAGTGTGTGCCTGAGGACTTTCTTCTTTACTTTTGCCCTAGCAATTTTTCTTTCTCGTGGTAAACGATAAGGGTCACTTCTGGGGGACGGGTCTGGGGACACGCTCCCTTTCCTTGGTCCGGGTTTGGAGGGGGACCCCCGCCCCAGGGCTGACCCCCGCAGGGGCCCCGCGATGAGTCTCCTGGCCCCTCCTGGGCCAAGAGCACCCGCGGCAGCGCTTTGGCTCGGCAGGGATCCTGGTGTGCCAGGCGGGCTGTGTCCTGGAGGAGCTCAGCCGCTACGTGGAGGAGAGGGGCTTCGTCATGCCCCTGGACCTGGGGGCCAAGGGCAGCTGCCACATCGGGGGAAACGTGGCGACCAACGCTGGTGGCCTGAGGTTTCTGCGCTACGGCTCACTGCATGGGACTGTCCTGGGCCTGGAAGTGGTGAGCTGGGGCGCCGGCCCGCTTTCCTTTGTGTGCCCTGTGCCTGTGTCCGAGTGGCCCGGCTCCCCAGCCTCTCCCCAGTGCTGAGTGTGCTCAGCGTGTGAGGTCTCCGCAGGGGCCCCGACCCGGCTTGGCTCTGGGGGGTCTGTGCCCCCTTGGGCACTCTCTCTGGGTCTCGGGCGGTTGGGGCGGTGCGGGGTGAGGTCGGGAAGCCTTGCAGATGAGGGGTCTACAGGGCGCGGCCCGCGCAGCGTGGTCTCTGCCACGCCCCTGCTCCGCCCTGCCTCCCGCCACCCTGCTTTGGGCCCTCAGCTCCCTGGGGGTGGGAGCATGAAAGTCCTTCTTTCAGCCCGATTGGGCGCCTCAGGCCTGGGGTCACCCCGGGGCCTCCGACTGGGGTGGGGTGGGGGCTCATGCTTGGCTCTGCTTTCTGAGGGCCCCCCGGGCGTGGGAGCGGGAGGAGAGGGGCGTCCACGAGGGCCCATGTGTAGGGCCTTGCTTCTCTCCTCCTCGGCTAGGTACTGGCCGACGGCACCATCCTGAACTGCCTGACCTCTCTGCGGAAGGACAACACGGGCTATGACCTGAAGCAGCTCTTCATCGGGTCGGAGGGCACACTGGGGGTCATCACGGCTGTGTCCATCCAGTGTCCGCCCAAGCCCACGGCGGTGAACGTGGCTTTCGTCGGTAGGCAGGCCGTCAGGGTGCACCACTCGGTGCCCTGTCCGTCGGCATGAGGGAGGCCGTTCCCGCCTCTCCTGGCTTCTCTCCGAGGGATGGTGCTCCCAGAGTGAGGTCTGCAGGGGAGCCTCCCCTGTCTCGGGGCAGAACACACTTTGTTCTGGAGCAGAACTGGGGCTTTGCTCAGCTCTGCCACCCTGTCTGGCTCTTTGACTCTGAGGGAAATGGTGTCATTTCTGGTGTGTTCGCTCCCGAATCAGTCACAGCCGTAGGAACACTGCCCGCCCTGTCCCCTGCTGTCCCCTGCCCCCGCCCTGTCCCCTGCTGTCCCTGCCCTGTCCCAGCTCTCCCCCACCCTGTCCCCTGTGCTGTCCCCGCCCTGTCCCTGTCCTGTCCCCTGCTGTCCCCACCCTGTCCCCTACTGTCCCCGCCCTGTCCCCTGCTGTCCCTGTCAGCGTGCACCGTGCATTCTGTGACTTTCCAGCATGGGGAGCCCTCTTGACCCCACAGGGCTCCCCAGCTGCCCCTCGGGTCCTCTGCTTCCAGACTGTGAACGTGGGCTTGTCTCTTTCTCCTCTGAGTCCGTGTCCTGTCTCGTCTCCATTCGGAGCCTGTCCTCTTCTGTTAGGTCAGAAGCTGTGGAGACATCTAGTCTTCTAGAGGTCACCGCGGGTGACTCAACTCCCAGTCCCTGCGTTCGGTGCGTTTAGCGGTGTCTGAACCCACAGCAGGATGCAGGATCTTATGGTCTCTAATCTCTCGGCTGTAATTATTGTTTTCCTACAAACGTGCCGTTTCCTCCGCTCGGCGTGCCTTTCTGCACTGGGGCTGTGCTCCCTGTAAGCACGGTCTCTGCCGGCCCGTCCAAAATGCCTTCACTCCCCTCGCTCCTGGAGACACTGTCGCACAAGCCAGGCCGCTGAAGATCATCCTGCGTCCTGCGCTTGTGTGGTGGGCCGTGGCGAGGCCCACCACCCTCCGCGGCCGCCGCTCCCAGTGTTTCTGGCGCTTTGTTCTTTAGTGACTTTAAAGATTATCTCTTTATCTTTGGCCGTCTGTGGTTTGGGGTTTGTTGCCTGTGAGCGCACATTTTTACCTCGGATCTTTTGAGCCTCCTAAGCCTGTGTCTTGGTGTCTCGTCAGTTCAAGTCTGCGCCGTCTTCCTCCCCCTTGAGGACTGTGGTTGGACCCACGACACAGCTTTGCAGTCCGTCCTCTTAATCTCTCTCCCACGGATTCCACCCTTTTACACTCGCGTCGCGTTCTGGGTAGTTTCCCGTCTGTTTTCCGTTTGCCAGCGTTCCCGTCAGCTGTGGCTCCCAGGCGGCCGAGCCCGCCGCATCCAGCCCCACGTTCCAGCCGTGGGACCTCCACGTGTTCCTGGGTGTGCAGAGCAGGCCTCTGTGCCTGGCCTTGTGCTCTGCGGACACACTCCCCTGACGCCCACAGGGCCGGTCAGCGCGTCCCATCTCGGCCCGGAAGACCCTGCACGTCCCACCCCCTCCCCAGTGCAGGGTCGGTCTCCTGGGCCCTTCCCATCTGCCCCCGGCCGCTGCATGGCCGGCTCCCTGGGCCTGGGGCGCCTCAGAGACTCTCCTTGTCCCGTAAGTTGAGTGACTCACCCAGGGCTGCTGGAAACCCAGTGCTCACTGTGCTGAGAGAAACGTGGTGAAGCCGTTGGCTGGCGTGGCCCGGTCTCTGGCCCCGTGTCTGCGCCACGGCCCCTCTGGCCCCTCCACCTTCCTGAGCGCCCTGGGTTCTCCACGAGCGTTTCCTCCCTGATCACCACTACCGTGACGTGCGTGCCGCTGACCAGCAGGTGTCCCTGTGGGGTGCTCTGCTGCTTGGGGCTGCCCCGCTCGCCAGGACCCCCGCCCACCGGGGCCACTTGGCACAGCTGCTTTACAGGGACCCCTGGGTGGTCCGGCCGGGGCTCTGGTGCCTGTGCCTGAGGTCCTGCTGTCTTTGCAGGTTGTCCAGGCTTTGCTGAGGTTTTGCAGACCTTCAGCAGCTGCAGGGGGCTGCTGGGTGAGATCCTGTCCGCGTACGAGTTCCTGGACGCCGAGTGCATGCGGCTGGTCACGCACCACCTGCGCCTCACCAGCCCGGTGCAAGGTACTGGGCCCCCGTGGGCGGGCGGCACCCGCCGCTGCCCTCATGCCCGGCTCGTGGGGCCCGCTCACGGGCCGGCAGTCCTGTCCGCAGAGTGGGGGGTGGCGAGGAGCAGCCTGCGCAGCTCTGGCGTCACCGTAACCGACGAGCGTGTGGTTCTCTGACCCGCGTCGTGAGCGTGCCCCCAGAGCTGGTTCAGTGGGTGCTGCCAGGGTCTCTGGGAAGCCACAGTGCGCTGGTCAGAAATGCTTCTCTTCGGCCAAGGGGGGCCACCCCTCCGTGGAGGCTCGCAGGGCGTCCTTGCACGTTAGGGGACAGAACGCCGGCTCAGCATTTCAGAAAGCAGTTTGGCATCACGCACCTGGAGGACAGAAACGTTCCGCTGTGGATCTTGGTATTTCCACTTCTGAGATCGTCCTACAGAAACGGTGGTGGTTTTAGCGCAGGCGGTCCCGGCAGACGCCACAGACTGGGGCGTGCGCACAAGACGCTTGCTTCTCGCGGTCCTGGAGGCTGGGGGTGTGAGATCGTGGGGCGGCTTGGCCGGTTTCCAGTGCGGCTGGCCGTGTCCTTGCCGTGTGCTCTCCTGGCCTTTGTGTGTAGGGAGATCAGTGGTGCCTCTTCCTCCAAAGTGGGCAGCAGTCCTGTGGGATCAGGGCCCCACCCTTACGGCCTAATGTAATCTTAATTACCGCCCTACAGTCACATTGGGGGTGGGTGAGGGCTTCACTCTGGGAATTCAGGGGGAACACAACTTAGTCCTTAGCAGTCATAAATACGGAAAGATCTTTACACTCTGAATTTTTAATAAGGCGCTGCTTTTAGTACGAGAAACCAGGAAACAAATCTAAATATCCAGTAGTAAAGAAATAAGGTATGATACAGTCACTGGAAAGATGGGGGGCCCATGGGCGGATGGAGGGTCCCTGCGTGGACAGCATCCCTGGGCGGATGGAGGGTCCCTGCTTGGACAGCATCCCTCGGTGGATGGAGGGTCCCTGGGCAGATGGAGGGTCCCTGCGTGGACAGCATCCCTCGGTGGATGGAGGGTCCCTGGGCAGATGGAGGGTCCCTCCATCCACCCAGGGATGCTGTCCATGCAGGGACCCTCC
>NC_058405.1:192765797-192815531 GCF_002201575.2 Neomonachus schauinslandi
GGGTCCCTGGGCGGATGGAGGGTCCCTGCATGGACAGCATCCCTGGGTGGATGGAGGGACCCTGCGTGGACAGCATCCCTGGGTGGATGGAGGGACCCTGGGCGGATGGAGGGTCCCTGCATGGACAGCATCCCTCGGTGGATGGCGGGACCCTGGGTGGATAGAGGGTCCCTGCATGGACAGCATCCCTGGGTGGATGGAGGGTCCCTGGGCGGATGGAGGGTCCCTGCATGGACAGCATCCCTGGGCGGATGGAGGGTCCCTGCGTGGACAGCATCCCTTGGTGGATGGAGGGTCCGCCACCCAGTAGAGGCCACCCTACTGTCCCAGGCAGGTTTCAGTGTGCAGATCTCTTCGACTGTGGAAGCAGACAGGAAGGAGCGCTGTTGAAAGATGCTCGGTCATTATATTTTGCAAGCGGGCAATTTGTTTTTTCATTTTTATTTGTCTTTGTTTTCCAGATTCCCTTTTATAACCATGTTTTACTTTTGTAATTGGAAAAGGAGCCAATCGAAATTAAAATCCTCCCAGTGTTTTCTAGGACATAAGATAAAGAGCAGAATTTGCATTTCAGCATGGAAAAATGTCGATATCTGGAAAACACTTGTTCTCTTTATAGTAGGATAGGTTTGTAGTATTTTTCTGGAAGGCACTTTTAATGTAGTGCTAAAAGGAAGAGCTGTGCAGTTGGTGAGTTTTCATTGATTTCAGTAAGTTAAAAATAAATTCACAGTAGCCTTGAAAAATAAACAGGCTTAACATTTTTTTATAGTTCCTAAAGCATTTTTTTTAAACTTTAAAAAAGATATGTTGGGTAAAATCATGCCTTTTTGCATGTTGCACTGTGCATTATGGGCATCACAGGCCGTCATGGGCACGGGGGCCTCTCCTTCAGCCCATGGCCTCCCCACCACCGTGGTTTGGTGAGGAGGCTCCTCGCCCACAGCCCGGTGCAAGTGTCCATGGCGTTGCTCAGGGTGGTTCATATGTTTCTGGGGAGTGCGGTTTCTCTTCCAGTGAAAGACCTATTTTTATTTATTTTATTTTATTATTTTTTTAGTAATCTCTACACCCAGTGTGGGGGTTGAAGTCACAACCCTGAGGTCAAAAGTCACACTCCTCCCACTTAGCCAGCTAGGCGCCCCATGAAGGACCTGTTTTTATATTTATTTGAGAGAGCAAGTGAGCGCACGCTAGAGCGTGGGGAGGCGTAAAAGGAGAGGAACAAGCAGATTCCCTGCTGAGCGCGGAGCCTGACGGGCTCGATCCCATGACCCTGAGATCACGACCTGAGCTGAAGCCAGGAGTCGGGTGTGTAACCGACTGAGCCCCCCAGGTGCCCCATGAAAGACCTATTTTTAAGCCATTGGAGATAAAGCCTGGACCGAGTCTTCCTGCTCCGTGGGCCGCACGAGGGCCGTCAGAGACACTCAGCCAGGCTGGCCCAGCTGGCCTCCTAGCTCTGTCCGATGGCCTCTGTTCACCCATTCTGTGCCTTCCAGAAAGTCCGTTCTATGTCCTCATCGAGACCTCAGGCTCCAGAGCGGAGCACGATGCTGAGAAGCTGAGTGACTTCCTGGAGCAGGTGCTGAGCTCCGGCCTGGTGACGGACGGGACCCTGGCCACGGACCAGATGAAACTCAAGGTGCGTGGGTGTTGCTGGCGCCTCCTTGCGTCCCTCGCGCTCAGCTGGTCCAGGACATCTGCGCAGGGCCCCGTGTCCAGCTCAGAGCGCGTGGTGTCTGAACGTGAGCAGGTGTCCTGCCTCTTGGGAAATGTACTTTGGGTCTCGTCATTGTCAGCGGTATTTTATTTTATTTTATGAATTTGATTTAATTTAATTTAATTTTTTATTTACTTTTTTTTTTTTTTAAAGATTTTATTTATTTATTTGAGAGAGAGAGTGAGAGAGAGATCATGAGCTGGGAGGAGGGGTAGATGGAGAAGCAGGCTTCCCGCGGAGCAGGGAGTCCGATGCGGGGCTTGATCCCAGGACCCTGGGATCATGACCTGAGCTGAAGGCAGACGCTTAACTGACTGAGCCACTCAGGCGCCCTTATTTTTTATTTACTTTTTAAAAAACATTTATTTGAGGGCGCCTGGGTGGCTCAGTTGGTTGAGCGACTGCCTTCGGCTCAGGTCATGATCCCGGAGTCCCGGGATCGAGTCCTGCATCGGGCTCCCTGCTCGGCGGGGAGCCTGCTTCTCCCTCTGACCCTCCCCACTCTCATGCTCTCTCTCAAATAAATAAAATCTTAAAAAAAAAAAAAGGTTTATTTATTTGAGAGACAGTGTGTGAGTGTGAGTTGGAGGGAGGGGCAGAGGGAGAGAACGTCAGACTTCCTGCCAAGCGTGGAGTGTGACGCCGGATTCCGTTTCACAATCCTGAGATCATGACCTGAGCCGAAACCAATAATTGGACACTTAACTGACTGAGCCACCCAGTGGGAGCCTCCGTGACCATCCTGGGGAGTCCGGGGCGCCGGGAGCCCCTGTCACCATCCTGGGGGGTCTGGGGCGCCGGGAGCCCCCGTCACCATCCTGGGGGACCTGGGGCGCTGGGAGGCACTGTCCCATATTTGTGCACCGTGGTCCCTGGGGCTGTGGTGTGAGAGTGGCCAGCTGGGGCAGCGTTGAGGGAGGACGTGCGTCTAGGCCAGGCTGTATGTGAATCTGGGCGCCCCCGGGCGTGAGTGGGGAGCCGGGTCTCAGGCTAGCTCTTACGGTGGACCTGTTGGGTTTCCTGGTGTACCTTGTTATTAAACCTTCTTCTTCACGGTTGTTTTGTGAGTTTAGTAAATACTAAGTCAGGAGTTCCAGCGCTGTCGGGCGCGTCCAACCCCACCTGCGGACGAAGGGCCTCACGCCGCGGCCTCATCCTGTTGGGGAGTGAGGACCTGTCTCCCCGCCCCGCCCCCACCGCTCTGTTGTCCCCACTGGGTGACCTCCCCACTGGAGGGAGGACCGGGCAGGGCGTCTGGCTGTGTCCTCCGGGTGTTCTGTGAGTCTCCCGCAGTGTCGTGCAGGCTATGCCAGCCGGAGGGACGTGGGCAAGTCCTTCACTCCCAGAACGGGCTCGGTGCTGTTCTCTGCTGCCAAAGACGCGTAACTGCGTCTCCACATTTGTCTCTCTGTTTCTTCCTAAATGTGCTGCGTGTCGGCAATGGGAGTGAGGAGCAACCCCGGGCCTTGGGGGCAGTAAGGACAGAGGCCCCCCGCTGCGCGCTGGCCCATGCCCGGTCCCGTCTCCACCAGAAGGAAAGCTGGTGCTCCAGGCTTGTGCTGGGGGCTGGCAGGCAGTGCTGCTCAAGGCTCGTCGGCCACAGCGAGTCCCGAGAGCCGGCTGCCCGGGGTGGGCGGCGGCATGGGGCTGCGCGGGCACCCACGCTGGTCCCTGCTCGGTCTAGACCGCTGACTCCACAGCAGCGTTCTCCAGCGGCCCCGGCACACCGGAGGAGCTGGGCCAGCTCCCCTCGCAGATGGCGTTGCCCTGGTAGGCAGGACGTGGCATGGTGGTGGCCGGGGGACATTCCCGAAGGGGCCTTTGAGCAAAGATAGGAGAGAAGCAGGAACAAGCCTCAAGGATACCTTTGCAGGAGCACTGGGGCCCCGAGGGGCTTGTGCCTGCCCGGTTCCAGAGCATCCGGAGATGGTGGGATGAGCAGAGAGGGTGGGTGGCAGGCAAGGGGCGAGCAGGTCTGTGGCCGCGGTAGCATGTGGCGGATGTGAATGGACAGGGAGGAGCCTGTGGGCGGCAGGACGGCCCTGCAGCGCTCCAGCTTGGGTCCAGCGGCGCGGCGAGCTGTGCGGGGTCGTCGCTGGTCTGGCTGTGTGAGGAAGGTGGCGGGCGGGAGCCGCTGAAGGTTGGGTGCAGAGAGTCGGGGAGAGGGCACAGAGGGACCTCGCAGTGACCCCGAAAGCCGATGAGAGAATCGGGGAAACCAGACACTGGCGGTGTCCGTGGCAGTAAAGGGTTCTTGCTGCTCTTCTGGGGGCGGTCCTGGCTCTGTGCTCGTGTGGAAAAGCAGGAGGAACCAGTGCTTCCCGCGCTGGAACTTTGCCGTGACAGTTCCTGACTCGGGGGACATGTGGAGGGCAGGACAGGGGCCAGCTCCACAGCGGAGCGATGGCGCATGCGGCTCTCTTTCCTCCGCTCCGTGACCAGGACTTCAAGTGTCCACCATGACCGGTCAGCTAGCCGAGCCAGTAAACCACGGGCAGCTTTGTCTGGAAGGGCAGTGATGTGATGAGCCCCCCGCTCCCCAGACCCCCTCAGCGCCCCCGCGCCACCCTCACGTTCCTGCTCCAGCTGCCAGCACCCCTGCCCGCCCGCAGCCTGTGTGTGTCTTGGGCAGCCCAGGGCCCCACGGCCCCGTCCCTCTGCAGTGTCTTCCCTGCCCGACTCTGCCGTCACTCGGGTTCCCTCACCGACCGGCCGCCCCGACCATCACTCAGAGTATCCTCCGTCCTCCTGGAGAGGGACCGTCGGGTGTGTCCTGGGGTGAGCCGTGGCTACTTTCTGGGGCCTCGTCCAGTACGGACTCTTGGGTCAGAGCCCCATGCTTGTCACAACACAACATTTCAGTCGCCTGGAAAGTTCCGTCGTGACCTTCCCGGTCACCCCAGGCCACCAGTGTTCTAACTGCTGTGAGCACAGACGCCCTCACGGTGCTCCCTTTGACTTTGTTTTCTGTCCGTCCTAGGCGCTGTGGGCCCTGAGGGAGAGGATCTCGGAGGCGCTGAGCCAGGACGGCTACGTGTACAAATACGACCTCTCCCTGCCCACCGAGAGGCTCTACGACCTCGTGCCCGACCTGCGCGCCCGCCTTGGCTCGCGGGCCAAGCACGTGGTGGGCTATGGCCACTTGGGTGAGCCGTTCTGGAGTCGGGCGGTGATGGGGGATCCTGGTTGTTGGGAGAACCCTAATCGTCTTCATGGTTCTTTGGGTATTTTGGAAGGGACCTCTGACTGGCCGCTGCAGTGCCCTTCCCTCGGCCTGGCCTGCGGTATCGCTGACGAGCTCCCTCCCCATCGCCCTCACCAGCTGGAAGCATTTTATTTTTTTTTATTTTCAAGATTTTATTTGCGAGAGAGAGAGAGAGAGCATGAACAGGGGGAGCGGCAGGCAGAGGGAGAGGGAGAAGCAGGGGGTGCAGGGTGGTGGAGGACCGGCATCTTCCGAGGGCCGGGGGCGGGGAGGGGAGGCCGCGGGCCAGCCTTCCTCCTCGTGGGGCAGAGTACAGCCTCTGCCGCCGGCGGCGCCCGGGCGCCCACTGGGCACGTCAGGAGCGGGTGCTGTGCGAGTCGGGAGCTTCTCTGGCGTCTGGCGGGGCGACTGGGCTGGTTTCCCTGGGGTCAGCGAGGCCGTTTCCCGGCGGGCCCCTTGCGCAGGTGGGGCTGTGGTCTGGGGGTCGCCCGGCTCGGCCACGGCCCTCTGCGTCTTGTTTGGCCTGCGTGCCTGTGTTCTGTGCAGGGTTTTCCCCGGCCTCGTCCTGGGCTGTAGCATCCTGTAGGTCCCTTCCCCGTGTCCATGCTGGACGCCATCATCACCCCACAGCGGCGTGACCGTGGTCTCTCCCTCGGGCCCGAGGGGGTCTGACTGGTTGGCGTTACCGCCTCCTTGGCCATCTGGCGGGAGCTGCGGTGAAGATTCAAGGCTGAAGGTTTGTGCGCTGTGCATCCCGCGGGCGCCGGCCACGGAGCGGCGGTCAGCAGTCCGCACGATGGTGACAGGCTGCGTCCTTCTCCTGTGGCTCCGTCAGCCCCAAGTACAGGAGGTCGCACCTGTCATTTCATTCCGGGGTAAACAGGCTCTCAGCACGACAGACTTTTCTGACTGCTGGATTCGCTCTGGCCTCGGACCCGGTCACACGGGCTCCTTGAATTTAGTCTTTTTCTGACATGTTGTTTTTCTTCCCGTTACTTTCCACCATTTTCCGTCCTACGGCTTAGACGTGTCCTTTGTAGACGACACGGGGATGGTCTCTTTGTCATGCAGTTTGTCGTTTGTTGTCTTCGTTTTTTATTTATTTTTTAAAAGATTTTATTTATTTGAGAGACAGAGCATGAACAGAGGGAGAAGCAGGCCTCCCGCGGAGCAGGGAGCCCGACGCGGGGCTCGATCCCAAGACCCTGGGACCATGACCCGAGTGGAAGGTAGACGCTTCCCCAGCTGAGCCACCCGGGTGCCCCTCTTGGGGCGTATTTTGGTTCTGTTTTCCGCCCCGGGTAGCGGTCCTGGTGTTACGCGGCTGTGTTGGTCCAGGCTCAGCCACGCCTGCGTCCCTCTTTGGTGCCGCGGCCTCTGCGAGTCTCAGCCTCGTTTCCCGTCTGCAGGGCGGGAGGTGACAGAGCTCCACGGGTTTCATTTGCCGGCAGTGTTACTTCTGCTGCTCAGGCTTTCTTCGACCCGAACACTCCGCGGTGCTGACTTGCCGTGTTCTTCTTCTCTTCCGTGTCACTGGTTTGTCTGGGTGAGCGCTTGTGTGTCCACCCGGGCGCTGTGAGGCGGTGGCCGTAGCGATGGCTCCACCTGTCCCCCTCCCCCCACCCCTGCGGCTCCCGTCCGCTTTCCCTGCTGCCCAGCTCTGACCGCACCCTGTGTTCAAATTTCTCTTGCGTGTCGCTTACCTCTGCCGTGAGTAACACCCATCGAAACCTGTTTGTCGACTTCGACCTGTCACTTATCTCTGCCGTGAGTAACACCCATCGAAACCTGTTTGTCGACTTCGACCTTTCAGTGATTGGTATTTTCCGTTTCTGGGAAGTTGGTTGAGATGTTTAAGATGTTTGCTCAGTCTTACCTTCTTTATCTCTTATTTCTGTAAACATATGAAGCATTTGTGCTCTTTTTCTGGAAATTGCAGGATATGAAGTCTTTGTGGGTCAGGTTTGCTGGCTCTTGCTCGTGGTGGCTGCTTTTCTTCTATGCGTGGAATTTTTGGTGTGGGCTTGTATATCTCAGGGCTTTGTCTGTGGGGACTACTTGAGGCCTGGGTCAGACTACTTGAGGCTTGTGCAGGGGGTGCGAGTGGGGGTGGGGATCGGGGTCCCGCCTGCTAGAACCTCTCCCATCTTCATGTTCCAGCTCAGGGTCCGTGGGACCGCCGAGGTAGTGGGAATTCTAGCCGGACCCTGTGCAGGCTGGCTGATGGGTGTGCAGGCCCTTCCATGGGGGGTTTGGAGCCTCTGCCCTCAGGTAGCAGCGGTACGCTCTGGTGGGAGGGGGCTCCCTCTTGTGTTCCCTACATCTAACAGGCCCGGAGGGAGGTGGCACATGAAAAGCTCTAGGTCACTGGGTCAGAGGCCCCAGGCCTGCCCCCTGTGTTGCCCTGGGGTTTGCTCTGTTTGCTGCAGCCTCGAGGAGCCCCTCCTGTTGGCTAACGAGGCTCTCTGCCCCTCACGGTGGGCAGCAACTCTCCCTGGGCCCGACCCCCATCTGCTCGTCCCTTCCCACCTTCCTGACCTCCGAGTGTGGGAGCGGGGGCCTCCTGTCCGCATCTGCACTTGCTCTTGCACTGAGTGTTCGCCTCCCAGGTGAGGGCCTCACTACAGGCCTGTCTGCCGGGGCCCACGGAGTCCTGCCTCCCTCCTCTGCCGGCCAGACAGCAGCCAGCTATCACGGCCCCGGCCCTGGGTCTCCTGCCCGCCTTGCCTTGGCTTCATCCTGTGTCTCGTCATTGCTTTGGGGCCCCCGAGGGGGGTGCACGTGGGCGGTGAGCCAGGCCGTCCACAGAGCCAGAGCCAGGGCGTGTCTGGATATCTCGGCGAGGCCAGAGAGCACGGGGCCAGGGCTTTGCAGTGGGCATTGGTGGGCATATGGAGCTGTCTGCAGAGGCTGCCGTGGGCACTGGTGGGAGGTGTGGGTCTGGTGATAGCCATGGGTGTGGTCTGGGCCCAGGACGCTCACTGGCCGGGCGGGTGGTCGGTCACTGTGAGCTGGGAGCCTCAGAGGGGCCGTGCAGGTAGAGGGGAGGACTTGGAGTGGTCACCAGCAGGCCACTTCGGTCACTGCAGGCCAGTGACCAGTGGCACGAGGCGTGGAACCAGGTGTGAGGGCAGGGCAGGACTGGGGCCTATCAGGGAGGGGGTCTCCGCCTGCCCGGCCTGACCCAGGGATCCCTGTCCCTGCAGGGGATGGTAACCTGCACCTCAATGTGACGTCAGAGGCCTTCAGCCCGTCGCTGCTAGACGCCCTGGAACCCTACGTGTACGAGTGGACGGCCAGGCAGCGGGGCAGCGTCAGCGCCGAGCACGGCCTGGGCTTCAGGAAGAGAGGCGTCCTCAGCTACAGCAAGCCGCCCGAGGCCCTGAGGCTCATGCAGCAGCTCAAGGCCCTCCTGGACCCCCAGGGCATCCTGAACCCCTACAAGACGCTGCCCGCTCAGGCCTGACAGGGCCTTTGGGGTCAGCAGGAGATGCAGGAGGGGCCTTGGCCCGGCTCTGGTTTTGCCTGTCGCGGTGGGCCTGCAGGGTTGGGGTGAGCTCGGGGGTCTCCGTGCCGTAGGGCAGCAGCAGGTGGGGTGGTCCAGCCACCAGTTGGAGGGGCCCAGTCGGCCCCCGGGCGGGATTCTTCCTGGCTGCCCTGGCAATCCTGTTGGGCTGTCTGGTCTGCTCTCTCAGTCTCTGCGTGGGCACTGTCCACCCCTCTGCCCGCTGGGAGAGGGCCTCCTGCTGACGTCCTGGGGGGGCCAGTTGGGCAGGGAGACCAGGCCACATTACGCTCGGCGGTGGGCTGCAGCTGTGGGAGGGGGCATGCGTGGTCCCGTCACTGGGTCCCCCACGCAGTATGCGTCCCTGGCAGAGGCGATGAGCTCCGTGGGAGAGTGTGGGGTCTGTCCCAGAACTCTCACCGATGGCCTGGGTCACCGGCGGCTTTGGGCCAGAGTGACAGGGATGGTGTCCGCCCTGTAAGACATGGTTCCCCCATTTTCTAGAGGGCCCATCCATTGGCAAGCCAGTTGTCAGAGTTAGTCATTAAGGGCTCACCCTGTTGGTTTGCAGTGATGTGTCTGCAGAGATGTGTCTGCACTCCCGCTTCAGCATCCAACATCCGTGAGGCCAGGGTGAGAAGCCCCGATGTGCCCGGGCGGGTGTGTGCCGCGGGACGGCTTCGTGCACACTGCACCCTGACCCGCTCCCCGCTGTTGCCCAGGCCTGGGCCGCTCCTGGGGCTGTGGAGAAGGTCCAGACACGTGCTCTCTCTCGGCTGTAATGAACGTCCAGTAAAATGGGAATTAATCATGACGCTGTCCTTGCTTCTGTTACTAGAAAAGTCTCGTGAAGCCCGTGGTGAACAGGTGCCTGCAGGTGCCTGTTCCCTGAGCACGGGGACACTGGGGGCCGACACAGTGACCCCTGGCCCCACTCCTTCCTCTGCTCCCATCCCCGCCCCCGACTGACTTAAAACCCCATGGGCTTGGCCTCCTGAGGGTTTCCTGGAGCTGTGGGAGGCGGTTCGTGGCGTGCACTGGGGGTGTTGAGGCTGCAAGGTGGCTGTCAGCGAGTCGGAGGACCGTGGAGAATGAACATGCATGACATCGTAAAAGGCGGAAGATTTTAGGTGTCTTCTGCGAGAGTAGGGGCACTTTAAGGTGGTCCAGTGACTGGGGGTCCCAGGGAGGAGGTGGCAGGAGGAACCTCCATTTCCCCGGAGGATGAGCTGGTTCCCCAAATGTCGAAATGTGAAGTGGCCCATTCAGGCGCGCCCTGCAGAATCCACCTGCACACACACGTGCACATGCAGTACATACGGCTGTGCGTAGATGTAGCGCACACGTGTGGTACACACACGCACACACTGTGCTGTCCGGACAGAGCCCCAGACCCACGGAGTGCTGGCCGCCTGCCTTCATGCGTGTGGTGGACAGGCTCTCCAGCGGCCGTGGGCTACCGTGAGTCCCGGTGGGGCGTCTGTCCGGGTGCAGTGAATCCATACCATCCTGCCTCTCACGGCCACGTGGCCACAGTAGACATCATGTGAAAAGAGCAGGAAGCCGGACTGTCAGGAATGTTGACAAAGCAAAGCCCGTCTCCAGACGCGAACCGGCTCCCTCTGGGACCAGCTCTGCAGCAGGTGGGGCTTCTGCCGAGAATAAGCCCCGAACGTGCCTGGAGTTGTTGAGGGGTGCTATTGTATCTGGATTAGGAAGAGCTTATGATTTTCACCTTACACCTCTAAGCTGCTGCAACACAAGAAAAAGTTGTACTATGGAGGGGCCAGTGCCTGCCAGGCCCCCAGTTGGAGGGGCCCAGGGCGTAGCGAGGAAGAAGCCCCGGCCAGGGGCCTGAGCTGCTGGTTGAGGGAGGGAGGGAGCGGGCCTGGCGGTCTCAGCCCAGGGAACACTGGGGACCCAGGAGGCTACCCACCCCTCAACCCCAGGGACGTGGCTGGGGGCTGGGCAGCCCTCCTCAGGCCTGCAGGGAGCAGAGTCCTTGGGGGAGCTGACTTCCTATAAGCTCAGGGCTGTGCTCTCTGACGATTTTGGGCCCTGAGGGCTTGGAGGAAGAGTTTGGGGGTCCCGTGGCCCCGTAGGGCCCCTGAGGGCATCCATCAGGATGCTGCCCTGTGGAGGGGCAGAGGTGACAGGCTGTAGGACACTGTGCCCACTGACCAGTGACCGTGCTCATGCTGGACATAGTCCCAGGACTGACCCTCACGGGGACTGGGGGTACACTCAGCAGGCTTCTCCCACCCTGTTCCTCCTTGGTATACCACCTCATGCCATCCTAGGCTTGAGGCCCGTTGGACCTCAGGAGTTGGGGAGAGCCACTGGATCTTGTCCTGCCAAAGGTTCAGGCCCCAAAGGCCAGGTGGGCAGGGGGACATGGCCTGTTCCCTGGGGTGGTGAGGAGGAGTGTGCTGGCTGGAGCCCCCCGCCCCCCCGGGCAGCCGTGCCTCGCAGTGGCCCCTGGGCGAGCCTCCTGTGTGCATTGGCGTATCCTGCCCCCTGCTCTGTGGGGACAACCAGAGTCACTGTGAAGTTTCTAGACTAGCTCCTGTGCAGGCGTGTGTGAGGAGGGAGCTTCCTGGGTAGGTCTGGCTCCTGGCTCCCCTCCCTGTTGGCTGTGGCCCGTGGGCATGAAAGTACGTGCTCCATGGGACGGTAGCCCAGTCAGATCATGTCCCTTCGTTTCTGGGCAGAGTGTGCACGGCCCAGAGCTTCTTCCGGGTGCTGTGGCTGTGGGCCTTGGACAGCAAGGGAGGTGGGTGGCAGGTGGGTCCGAGAGGGTGCAGGGGCAGGAGGGCTGGGACCTGTTTGACCTGGCTGCTTGCGTATTTGCTCGCCCTTGTCCCCAGAAGCAGAGAAATGGGGGCAGTCCCTCTTCCCAGGCTCTGGTCATGCTCCCAACTTGGGCTCCAGGGAGAAGTTCACGTATGTGGTTCAAAGCCAGGGCCCCGAGGGCCTGCTCTGTGGACACCGGCTGGCAGAGGTTTTGGCACTCCCTCTCCTGAGCCCTGGCCAGCAAGAAGGGCGTGCCTCCACATCCGTCCATCCCCTGCAGGACCGGACTGCACACCCAGCACGCGAGCGGGAGCCCAAGCCGGGCCACGCGGTGGAGGCAGCCTGCTCATGCTAGATGGCCCCTCCTGTGAGGCAGGCCAGGAAAGTGTGGACAGGGACCCTGTAGCCGGGCAGCACGGAAGTGACCACTGGGCCCTCGGGGTGTGGTTCTGCACCTGCTCCCAGCATCCCCTGGAATCCTCTTGCTGTGGGTAAGCTAGAGCCCCGTGGACCCTGCTCTCGTGGGGGCTCCGGGCCACGGCCCATGCGCCACGATAGTTCCTTCCCTCCGTCCCTGGGGCTGGGCCGCTGAGGCTCCACGTCGCGTTGCTTTGTCCTGTTCTGCTCCCCAGCCCCAGTCCGAACTGGGGCGTGCAGCGGATGGCCCCGAGCCTCAGCCCACTCTTCCTGCCCGGATCCACGGGGAGGGACCCCAACTGCAGTACCACATCCCCGGGCCCCAGCATCTGTAAGTGCGGGGATCGGAGAGGTGACTCCCGGCTGACTCCTGGCTGACGACATTCTCGGTTTGGGCAGCTGGGTGGAACAGCAGTGTCCCCCTTAAAGGTGGAGCAGGGCGGCCCCCCCGTGACTTCACGGAGGGCAGGATGTGGGGGCTGCACGGTGTGTCCAGGTGGAGAATTGTCTGCCACCTGCCATCAGAATCATGACTTTGGGCCACAGGCGTGGGAAGGCGGGGAAGGAAGGCAGTGGGGCGTCTCTGGGGGCCCACATCCACGCTGCCCTCTGGGCCTCCCCGGACAGCCTGTGGAGGGTGACGTGGTGCTCCCCAATCCAGGGCCCTCCTCAGAGGGGACGCTGGGGCTTGTGGGTGCATCAGCATCCTGCTGAGGGGCAGCAGGACCCCCTCTGAGACTGGCCATCCCCACCCTGTCCTGCCTGTGGGGTCGCCTGGCCACAGGGCGCAGGGAGACATCCGCCCCATGTGGGGCCTCTGTGGGGGCTGGACAAGAAGCCCACTGTCCTCTCACTGAGCCCACCACCTTGATAGGGGCATCCCAGGGTGGTGCCAAGGCCCCTTGTCTGCCCCAGCCCGGCTCCGGGCCTTGGAGGGTCGAAGAAAGGGTCATCCAGCTAGGTCTCCCAAGTTCAGAGCCTCGTGATGCCGCTGCGGGGTGGGCTTGCGTCCCCAGGGTGGCTCCCATGGGCGTCTCCTCTCCCGGAGCCCCCGCCCCCGCTTTCCCCACCCCATGGTCAGTCCTTGCCCTGTCCTCCCCAAGCTCAGCACCATCCTTCATTGTCTCCCCACCCCCTTCGGCCTCCCAGCCCCCGGTGGCCCTCCAGCCTGCAGGGCTCTCCGGGGGCTCATGGCTCCAGACACCAGGTGCCTCCAGCCGCAGCGCCCCTGGACCCTGAGCCCCGCCCGTCACTGCCTGGGCCATGGCGGGGCCAGGCCTTCAGGACCGGCAGCTCTGTGGCTTCTCCAGTTGCTCAGGATGGAGCTGGGCGCTTCTCATGGGGCTTGGCACAGCGGCCCGACCACCATGTGTCAGAGAATCTGGCCCCGGGAGGGGCAGCGGATGCCCACCTGGGAGCTGGTGGACAACCAGAGTCACAGAAGCAGCACGTCAGGAGGAAGGGAATCGTTGCCAGCAACAACGAAATCAGCAGCCCCTGCAGGCAGGGAAGTGGGGTCTCCGTGCTGGGGAGTCCTGGCCCTGTGCCCATGTGGGGGCTCCTTCTGTCTCCAAGTGGACAGACGGACGGCTGCCCTGTCAGCCAGAAGGGTTCTCTCCCTGACGGGGGCCGGGGGCCCTGCTGACGGGGATGAAGGACATTTTGAAGCTACAGTGATAGCTGTTTGCCCTGCTTTATCAGCCCCATGGCGGCCCTTCCCGACGGCCAGGCAAGCACCTGCATCCCTGCCCAGGGAGGGGTGACCCCAAGGAAGCAGAGGAGACCCTGCGCTGCAGGAAGGACTGGGCATCTCTGGACTGGGCTCCCCGGTGTGGGGAGGGGGCTGAGGACACGGTGGCCAGGACTGGACGAGGAACTCAGGGGCAGAGGGGAGGAGGGTCCACAGTCTGTCCAGGGCCCGGGGCCAGGCCCCTCCATCTGTGAGCACCCTCCCTGGGGCACCTGGGTTGGGGCTGGGGGTGTTGCACAGGACGTCCCACGGATCACACCCACCCCCTCCGTGGGCCGTCGCTTCGTGGTGGCCCCACACCCTTCCCCTTGACCTTGGGCTTAGCCATGTGGTTTTGTGCGTTGTGAGCTATAGGGTCTGGTTTGCAGCGGGCGGTGAGGTGCGCTCTGGCCTCCCTGTGACCCTCCTGGAAGCGAGCTGTCTGAGCGGCTGCTCGGGCCCAGAACAAACCCCCAACCTGCAGCGGCACGGTGGGCCGAGCCCCAGTCCCTCAGACCCACGAGCCCGGGGATGGGTGCTTTTGCTCCAGCTCCCTGAAGACCCCTCCTGGAACCCCAGGGATGGTGGAAACAGGCCTCATCCTTCCGTCCACCCCATTTAGTTGAGGGTTGTCCTGGGGATGCAGACTCCCTGCCCTCTGAGCTGGACCCAGGAGTCGTGTGATGCTGCATGTGTGGTGGGGAGATGCTCCCACTGGCCGATGAGGGGATGGGAGTCCCGGCAGCAGAGGGCGTGGGCCGGTCCCCAGCCTGGCCTCCGCCCATGGCACCCCTCTCCTCCTCCAAGCCCTCGGCCCACCCACCTTATTTCTAATGCCCCCACTGTGCCACTCGGCCAAGGCGGGGAGGCTGCTGAGGGGCTCGGACAGTCTGGGGACTGGTTGGCCCGGAGAGGGGGCCGTGTGGGAAGGGGGCCCACGGGCCGGGGGGTGATGTCCTGTGGCTCGCTGGCTGGCCAGGATGCAAGAAACTGCAGGTGCTGGGCGGCCAGTGTGGTGAGGGGCCTCCACCGAGTGCCACCTTGTTAGCTCTTATGGGGTTTTTTTTTTTTTCTGTTGTTTAAACGCTGGGGGGGGGGCTGCGGCCCTTTTCCCCCCCCCCCCCCCCCCCGCCGTCTGTCCTTTGTCTTCAAAGTGTATTTACTTACTTATTTCCTGAAGTGAACTTGCATGCAGTACGATCGACTCATATTTCTGTCTTGCATTGCAACGATCTACTCATATTTCTGTCTTGCATTGCAATGTTCTTTTTCTAAAGTTCTTTTCCATCCCAAGATGTAAAAAAATAGTTAAACTTTCTCCCAGCATAAAGCGAGCTTTGAAGAAGGAGAGGAAGAGAACAGGTCTTGCCTTTGATCCCGTGTTTCCCTTACTCATCCTCCGAGGGATCGACTGACCCTCAGGCTTCACCTCATGTATGAATATTCCCATCTCACCCTGAGCTCTGGATCCAGAGGCCCTTGAAGCTGCCCACGGCTCCCCAGCCCACCCTGGGCTGACCGACCCCTGGGAGTAGGTGCGAGCCTGGTCGGGGGGCGAGCCCGACTCCCCGCGTCAGCCGGGCCCCGGGGAAGTCCAGTTCTTCCTAGAAACCGAAGCCTAAGCTGTCCAGCTGGCGTGGAGGGTGGGGCCTTGCACCTGAGCCATAAGCCAGCTGCCCTGGGACTCAAGTTCATGTTCTGCCTGGTGCTTGTGCTCAGGGGCCGAGAGCCGGCTCCGTCCTCCTGGCCCGCCAGCATGCTGCCCCTGCCCGGGGACACACAGAGGTAAGCTGGGGGCCGCTGCGTCAGCACAGAGACAAAGCCCGTCTTTAAGTCCTGGGTAGTCTGAGGACCTGGCAGAAGGAAGCTGTCCGTGTCTTTGAAAGGGAGTCGCTAGGTTTGGAGCTCTTTCTCTCTAACGCTGCCCCAAACTCACCGTGCTGGGGCTTCATTTCAGACAGTGAGTGACCAGGCCCAGCTCTGGTCCTGGGCCTCTGAGGGGATATGGGGCTCAGAGCCAAGAGGACGACAGTTTGGTGTCTGGGCTCAAGGCCTGGGTGGGCGGCAGCTGGGGGTCCGGGACTTCCGGGCCTCGTTCCTGCAGTTCCTGTGCCACAGCCAAGTCCCCGTATTTGCAGCAGGGGCTTCCCGCATCGGTGGAGTCGCCAGCCTGAGCCCCTGGTCCTTCAGGCCAGTTACCTGTGTGTGTTAGGGTGCTCGCTGGGGGGTCCGAAGGGCTTAGAGCGAGTCCCCTTTACAGGGTCCAGGTGCCCGGCCCTGCCGGCTCTGGGCCATAAGCGCTATGTTTCCTCTTGTATACACAGAAAGAGTTGGATGTTTTGACACAGTTTAGGTGTGGAGGGGAGGTGGAAATGTGTGCCTGGAAATGCTTTGCATTTTCCTCCTCTGTCTCACCCCACATGCTTTGGGGAGAAGCCAGTGCCTCTGGGTGCCCCCCCCCCGCCCCACCGTGGGCCCCGGGCTTGGGCATGACCAATCTCTTCAAAGACGTGACTCCCTTCCTCAGGTGAGGACCAGGGTCCCCCAGGAGCCAGCCGAGGGGAAGGTCCTGGTGTCCCCCTTCCACGGAGGTGGATGGGGTCAGCACGCTGTGAGGAGGAGACATGGAGGCTTGGGAGGGATCGCTCTGTTAGCTGGAGGCCAAGCCCGGGGCCCACTGGCTGCCGGGCCTCTGGTGACGTGGAAGGCGAGGGGCCCCCGGGGAGCCCCAGGAAGCAGACTGCCTGGTGGGGCAGCAGGATGGTGTGTCTTAGTCCTACCGAAGGGAACCATCTCACACAGGGCTGGAGCCACAGCGGCTTTGCGTGCCCCGGGCTCCCCGGTTTGGCTCAAAGCCCAGGAGGAAGGGGCTCCCTGGGTGGTTGTCGTCCCTGTAGTTACTACTAGCCCCATAGTCTAAGAGGCAAGGACCGCCCAGAACCTCTTGTTTATTTTCCTCAAATTGTGCAAACGTTTGGAGGCTCTTCCCGCGTAGGCCAGTGTGCTTGGCGGGTTGACAGGTAAACTGAGCCACGGCCCTGAGGGCAGGGGGACAGTCCCAGGCGGACCTGGCCAGGTGGGTACACAGAGGCCCTGGGCACAGGGAGGGGACAACCCTGGGCAGACGTGGCCGCACGGGTATCCAGTGGCCCTGGGGGTCCGAGGAGCTGCCTGGAGCAAAGACGAGACCTTCCCCACCAGGGGGTGTGGTCTCAGTGAGTCCCGGGCTTGTGATGGATCAAAGCACAATCCTCCTCAGCTGCCTCAAGGTTTGGAGCAGCCCTGGACATGGGTGGCATCCCCAGCAGGCTCCTGTGGCCCCGGGTGGCAGAGTCTCTGTACGGCAGAACAGAAACCCCAACGTTCCAAGTCCTGGTCCTGAGAATTTCACTGGGGCGCCTCCTGAAAACCTGTGTGTCTGGTTTGAGACTCAGCTCTGTTTCTGGGAACTGAGTAGCCGCTGGAGTGCTGAGCCCTGAGGAGTCCAGCCCGTGGGGGCTGTGTGACCCCGTGTGTGGCCCCGTGGGAGAGGTGTGTGACCCATGGGGGCTGTGGCTCCAGGCCTTGGGGTCTGTTCTAAGAGTAGTGGGGGGGGCGGTGCAGGGGGACCTGGGAAGAGTCTGCTGGTGCCCGACCATGGGGGCCGCGAACGGGCTGGGGCCCAGAGGGAGGGTGCGGGAGCGGGATCCGGGGTGGGGGCTGACCGCCGCAGCCGGGATGCCGCCCCCAGTCTGTGGTCCGGTGGGTTAGTGCTGTTAGGGGTCACCAGTGCTCCTGGGAAAAGCCTGGCTTCTGCCTGAAACCTGTCCCCCCACCACAGTAAGTGTGCTGGCCTGTCTGTGGGCATCCCTGACTGAGCCGTGGACGGGAGTCCGCTGAGCTGGCTGGCTGAGACAAAGTGTCCAGCTACCCCGGTTGGTGCAGGTCTCCCGGAGGCTCCTGCTCGAGGAAGGGGCGTGCTGGCGGGGCGTGTGGGTCTGGGGACAGTGGACCAAGGAATGAACCATCTGGAAGACACCCTAGAGGGGCGCTCCTGCCATGCTCAGGAGCAGTCAGGCCCACGCCTTCCGGAAGGCACTGTGTTTGCAGCTCTGAGATGTGGCCGTCCTGCCCCCTGTGGCTGGTGCCCCGCGGGCCTCGTCTGTGCTGGGCAGGAGTGGGGTGGGAGGAGGGCGGAGGTCTGAAGACTGTGAGGTTGTGTCCTCCCCACTCCTGGCCCCGGAAGAGGCTTGGCTCCCAGCCTCCTGGCCAGGCACCCCTTGAGGGCTGGGCCAGGTCTGCCCTGAGGCTTCTCAGAGCCATGGAAGCTTCTGGGAGGGACAAATGGGACGTGCTTTGCAAGTTGTCTCCTGTCTTCCCAGCATTGCGGTCCACCGGTGCCTGCTGGAGTGGCCCGCCCAGGAGACAGGAGGCACCAGCCTCGTATTTGGCCTCTGCAGCAAAAGCCACGACCACTGGCCGTCCCGGACTCATGCCTGTTGGCCGTGCATGCTACAGGGGTCCAGAGGGCAGGGCTGCAGCCCTACCGCCTTTACGGTGCTCTAGTGGAGGCAAGGTGGGGTGGCCAGCACGGGACGCCACCCTCCATGGGGTCTGCTGAAGGGACCTGATGCTGCCTCCCCCCTGGAGGCCACCCCGGGAGCTCAGGGGGACTGGGAGGCCCTGCCTGCCCCCATCAGACCCTGAGAGGGTCCACTTGCCGATTTGGCAGGACCTCTCGCCTCTGCTGGTGGGGCGTGGGCGGCGCCTTCCCCGGCCCACTGAGGCAGCAGGTCTCCTGGGTCTGCGGGTCCTGAGCCCAGGACGCTGGCGCCTGCGGGGCCAGAGGAGGGGCCAGCTACATGGCCCCCGTGCCCACAGCCCCGTGGCTGCAGGGCGTGCAGGCATCAGGCAGACTTTGGGGTCCCCTGAGGTCAGTGAGGGGGGTGCTGCCGAAGGGGTGGGGCCTCCCTGGCTGCTGATGAGGAGGGAAGGTGCAGGCCGGGCCGGGGGCAGGGGGGCAGTCTGGCTGCGTGGGACTCTGACGGGAGGGCCTGGCACAGAGGGGGCGTCCTCCTGGCTGGCCTGGTGGGCTCTGGGTTCGAGGAGCTGGTCAGCTCGCTGTGGGAGGCTCAGGCTGAGGAGGGCCTCGGGGACCAAGCTCTGCCCAGGTTGCTGGGCCGGGGCCTTGGGGTGTGGCGTCCTTTTCAGTGGGAAACGGACAGGGCGTGGAATCACCTGGGAGTCATGCCATCCCATGTGGGCTCACCTGACACCCTGACCCCCCCTCACAGCAGAACACAGACGTTCCCAGCTTGTAAGACTGGCAAGAAGCTATTTCGCTCTTTAAAAATGTACACACATGTCAGGGGTACAGAGGAAGAATTCACAATTACAAGTTTTTAAAGTCCATGCTCTGAGAAAAGGAAGGGGGTCCCTTTTCCTTTCTGCACCAGGGAGGATTACATTTATTTTCAAAATGCTGGTGTTTGTCCTTGCACAACTGAGTGCTGGCTGGGCTGGGCTCGGAGGTGGGAGGGCGGGGGCCGGGAGTCTGCACTGTGGTTGCTCATCTTCCCTCCTCAGGCAGGGTGGGGGAAGCCAGGGCGCCGAGCGGGAGTGGGGCCAGGCTGGGCACCACCCTCAGGCTCACCCACCCAGGAACCACCCCCAGCTCTGGGGTGGGAGGGAAGGAGGGTCTGAAGCCGCCCCTCCAAGCGGACGGCCTGTCCTGCCACCTGGGGTGGGGGAACAGGAAGCAGTCTGTACCAGGGCACGTGTGGGGCTCGGAGGCTGGCCAGAGAGGCTGGATGAGGCTGGCTGCAGGATGAGAACTGCCCACAGCCTGCACATTTCCCACCCAGACTCGGACACCTGGGCCTGGGGCAGCCTTCCCAGTGGACTAAGCATGATGGGGATGGAAGCAGGGTGGCACCTGCCGTGGAAGAGTAGATGGGAGGGAGGCAGCTGGGGGGTGGGTGTAGGGACGGGCGTCTCTCCTCTGACACCCCCAGCAGACAGTAACGACATGGCCTGCTTTTCTTTTTCTAGAAGAAGCCCCTGGGTGGAGGGTGGCCCGCATTCCCCTCTGTTATTTGGGAGACGTTGAGTTTGGATATCTGACATGCCATCCCTGTTCCTTTTTGGTTTGTCCTCTTTATGGATGGCTCTGTGCTCCAGATTCCCTGGCCTGTAGCCTCTATCCACCCTGGCACTGACGGAGTCTTCAGCCTGGGAGCTGTGCCCAGCCTCGGGGAGACCTTGGGCAGCCCTGCCCTGGACTCGCACTCATCGATCTACCGTGCGGGTCCCAGAGGCCAGCTCCTCACTGTGGTTTCTTGGGCTGCTGAGCCAGGGAGGGGCCTGCAGCCTGGTTTTCTGAGGATGCAGTCGTTCAGGCCAAGTGTTTGGCTGTGGGGAGGAAGCCCTGGGAAACGGTCAGTCCTGTCCTTGGCCCCCACTAATTAAAGGCTCCTACCGCACCTGCTCCCCTGTGCTCTATGGTGCACTTGGGGCTCAGTGAGGACCATGTGAAGGGTGAACAGTGCGGGGGCTGCTATATCTGACTTCTTTGGATCCTACACATGAGCTCTGAGTCGGGGCCCTGGATGTGCTGAGGGAGAATGTGTTCTACGAAAGCCCGTGGTTGGGTCTGGAGGCCCAGACGACAGACAGAGGGCTTTGTAACCTGACCATTGTGTGCACGAGTGTGTGTGGGGGGCTAGCTCTTTCTAGTCCATTCTGCTTCCCTCAGGCCATGGGGCCACCAAGAGCCACCGAGATAAGAGTCAGGGTGGCTGGGCAGGTGGCCAGATGCATTTTGTGGGGCTGAGTTGTCAGCTCCTGAGATGAGGCTCAGTATTGTTCTTCTAGATTTTGGCTAAAATTGGTTGGCTACTGGATATCCATCAGACATGTGTCCTTCTACAGTCCCAGTGAGGCGGATGTTCGTCTATCAGGAGCTGCTCAGATGGAACTCTGTGTGTTTGTGTGTATGTGAGAGATCCTGGATATAAAAAATCCATTTCCGGGGCGCCTGGGTGGCTCAGTTGGTTAAGTGACTGCCTTCGGCTCAGGTCATGATCCTGGAGTCCCGAGATCGAGTTCCGCATCGGGCTCCCTGCTCGGCGGGGAGTCTGCTTCTCCCTCTGACCCTCCCCCATCTCATGCTCTCTCTCTCTCTCAAATAAATAAATAAATAAATAAAATCTTAAAAAAAAAAAAATCCATTTCCATAAAAACCCTCGTGAGTCTCCCTCATAGTAAACAAGCTCAGTGAAACCAGAAGCTCCCTGAACTGGTGATGGGGATGTCTTAACACTGTTTATTATCCATGATTTTAGATCTTTGATTGGTTCTTACCCAGATGCCAGGGAACTCTCCCTGAGGGACCAGAGGGCAGACCCACCTGGGGTACTCCCCGTCCCCCAGCTGCTCACCTGACATGCCATCCCTGGCTGCTCACCTGGGGCTCTGGGGCCTGGGGACCTTGAGTTCTCCCTGGGTCCCATCGGAACCGGGCCAGCACCGCGTCTGATGGACGACATTGGCTGTCAGGTCTCTGCTGCCGGGGTTCTGGTGTCACGGGCTGGGACTATGTGGCCCCTAATGGCAAGGCCTGACCGAGAGCCTGCTGGCCCCCTGGCCACTGCTGGAAACGAGCCTTGCAGACATTCCTGAGGCAGGCAACAGCAGGCCCATCGCCTGGACTCTGGACCTGGAGCCCCCTCCCCGGTGATTCCAGATGCAGGAAGTCTGAGACTCTTTGGAATCTGTCCACTGAGCACGCAGGCCGACCCCCGAAGGAAAGGGAGCTCGGCAGAGACCCTCGTGCTTGAATGGCGAGGCCCCGGGGGGTTGTAAGAAGCCCCTTTTAGCTAAGACCCCTTGGAAGCCATGTCACATGGTAATCATTTCCAGCTATATTTATTTATTTATTCCCACAATTATTTGCTTTCAATTTTTTTGGCAGCTGAGCTCTTTAAGAATATTTTTAAATTTTTTTTGATTGTTTTAGACAGTCTTATTGACGTGTAATTCACATACCAGACAATGCACCCATTTAAAGTTGCGCATGCACTGGGCTCTCCTTACAGAACGTGTGTCTGTGAGAAGCTCTGTGTGTGAGGAGCGCACAGGCCGTAGGGGGGCTCAGACACCCCGTCTCGCCCCTCGGCAGAACATGCTGCCCACCTGCAGGCCCGGAAATGGCTCCCAGCCGCGGCCCCAAGACTTGGCCACCTGGCGCCCTGGCGGCTCCAAAACCCAGGACCCTGCGGACCCCGTGGCTGTTTGGACCAGAGGGCCTTTCGGCAAAAGAGGAGCCTCCCTTTACAAACAAACAGATTTCTCTGAGGACTGTTTGTTCCAATCGTACAGCTGGGAAGAACTGAGACAGATTCCTGTTGCCTCAAGGCCAAAGGGGTGACTGTAAATGTTGAAGCAGAAATCTCAAACAGAAAGTCAGCGTGTGCCGGAATTTTACTGAGCCCCTCTGCAAGAGGCCAGTAAACACTGGGTTGGCAGAAGGGAGTTTTATGTGGTGGAAGTGCAGTGTTTGAGTAAGTTCGTGGGGTAGAACCAGCCTCATTGACGTTCCATGTGGGGTTATAACACTCCCATATGGGGCTGTAAAACCATAGCCGGCCGGGGTTACAACAGTCACGTATGGGGCCGTAAACCTCTGTGGCTTCCTCAGCACTCGGGTCCAAGGGGGCCCCAAACCACCTTCCCCGGGAGGGAAGGGTTCAGGGGAAACAGCTCGACTAGTGCAAGAGCCCGTGACTGTGTAACCCCATGACCACGGTGTGGCCTTCTGGAGGAGCCCTCTTTGGTCACTCGCTGCAGGTGCCCAGGCCCCCTGAGAATCACGCACGCCCAGCTGGGGCCCCGCTCCCGCACTGGTGGTGTGGGCGAGGGACAGAATATGCCAACGCGTGGCCTCGCTTTGGTTTTGTGTGCGCAGTGTGGACGGAGCAACTGAGGAAGTACGGGAGACTCCGATTCTGCCTTCTCCCATGAGGCTGAGACCACACTGCTGTTCAAGAAAGGGGGCGAGATGCAGTAGGAAGAGGTTCCTTCCAAAAGTTGCAGGCTTGGGGTTCTAGCTGAATTTGGAGCTGGACATACCAGTGTGAGCTCATGAGGGATTTTGGCCTCTGTCACCCGACAGGGCCCCGAAACTACCACCTTCCCTGAGCAGGGAGCACCCCGGCCCGCCGATGGTGGTCCCTGAAGACCATCCCTGCCAGTAGGACCCAGGGCCCCTTGGAGATGCAGCTGGCTCCAGGCCTGGGCCAGGAGCAGCACAAGACAAGCCCAGACGGCAGGGGCACCAGAATTCTGGAATGAGACCTTGGCGCATGGTAAACAGGTGGCGTGGTGGCGTGGCCAGAAGTGGCCGCCGTAATGTGTAACACATGGTCTTCTTCTCTAGTGGTAGGCTCCCAGAAATGGCAGGTGGATAAATATTTCATTGACAGCGGCAACGAAAGCTAGCAAACCAGGATACTTGGCGATGTGAGGCGCAGGACCTCCGTCATGAAAACAGCCAGACTGTGTTCCGAGCTCCCAGGTTGGCAATCTGGTTAAAGAGGACACAGTGCTTCCCGTGGGAGGGCAACACTGTAATGAAGCCCCAGCTCCACGTCTGCACCAACATCCCCCCATCTCCATTCCTGGGCTTCCGGGTCCCCCAATTTCTGCCTGCCCCACAACGGCGCTGCTCGGACCTGGCTCTCTCTATTGGACACCTGGCTCTCGACCACGGCCACGTCCTCCACCTGGAGTCCCAGCCCTGCTCCATATGGAGGGACGCTGATGCTCTTCTTCGGTTGCCCAGCAAAGGCTGTACAGGCGGGAACAGTGGGGGCCTCTGGGAGCACAGCTCTGGGCCACAGGCCTCTTTGCTGCATCCTGGCGCAGGGCCTCGGGCCGGGCACGCGACTTCCCTCCGCCCAGTGGCTGGCAGCCACCCGTGGGGCCTCCACAGGGTAGAGCAGGTTGGGTGCTGAGGTTGGGGATCCGTGGTGACCATGGCATGAATCCTGGGGCACAGCCTCCCTGGGCCAGGGCTCTGTGCATTTTAATTCGGAGGTCCCAAGAGGTGGTGCCAGTTGGGACACCAGTGACAGCGAGGGACAGCCTTGGGCTCTCCACACCGGCCACGTTGAAATGTGGCCCATGTGGCCCGTATTCTGATTGATGGCGTGAGGTGGAAATCCAGCCTCATCCTTTCCCAGAGCTACGCTCATGCTGTCTGCTGTGCCCCCTCTGCCCCCTGCCCAGAAAGCCACCTGCCCACCCCCTGCCCCTGGGCTCCTTCCGTCCTGCACAAACACCGAGGAGCTGATTTTCTAGGCCTTGTGGTATAGACAGGGAGCTCCTGTTCATTACTTAGAATTTCCCTGGCTATTACTGTATGATTTGCTTCCATTTGAACTTTAAAGTTGACTTACTAGTTAAAAGTTCTCTTTTGGGAATTATGTTAAACTTCCAGAGTGTTTTGTATTTTATTTATTTTTTAAAGTAGGCTCCACACCCATTGTGGGGCTTGAACTCACAACCCTGAGATCAAGAGTCACATGCTCTACCAACTGAGCCAGTCAGACACCCCATTTTTTTTTTTAAGATTTTATTTATTTATTCGACAGAGAGGGACACAGCGAGAGAAGGAACACAAGCAAGGGGAGTGGGAGAGGGAGAAGCAGGCTTCCCGCGGAGCAGGGAGCCCGATGCTGGGCTCGATCCCAGGACGCTGGGATCATGACCTGAGCCGAAGGCAGACGCTTAACGACTGAGCCACCCAGGCACCCCCCCATTTCTTTTTTTTATTAAACATTGAGAGCGTCTCTTCCCCCCCTGAAAGATTTTGTTTATTTATTTGAGGAAGAGAGCACAAGCAGGGGAAGGGTCAGGGGGACAAGCAGACTCCCCACTGAGCAGGGAGCCTGATGTGGGGCTTGATCGCAGGACCCTGAGATCGTTACCTGAGCCGAAGGCAGATGCTTAACGACTGAGCCACCTGGATGCCCCTAAACTTGAGAGTATTTTCTGCAGAAATATGGTCATCTCCTTTCCCCCAGGATGGAGGGGTGCTGGCCACAGCCATGCAGGTGTGAGGGCCTCCTGTTGCTCTTCGTTCAGGCTCAGGGCCAGAGGGCTGTGACTGGGCATGCTGTGCCCTCCTCCCCACTCCCCTGGGTGGTGCGTGGACAGACATTCCACCACCGAACCGTCAGCCCGTCCTAATCCACTTTTGTGCCAGGGGAAGGTTAAGAGAGGTGTCCTATTAGCCAAGTCTGGTCTCCCTGCTGCTCCAGTGTCACCCTGAGGGAGGTGCCCACCTCTTGCCTGGTTCTCCTAGCCCAGCTTCTCAGTCCTACTTCCCCTTGGTTGGAATTCCTTCCCCATTTGCTTGTCACACTGCTATGCACTCTGTAAAGCCCTACGTAAAAAACCCCCGTCCAAGCAGGAAGCTCCTCTCTGTGTCCTCTCCAGATGCTAAGCTCTAGAGTCCAGCTGTGGCATCCAGTCCCCTCATAACCTGTGACTTGACCTCCTAAGGGCCAGGGGCCCCATGGCAGAGCCCCCTCGGCCCCACTTGCCCTGCTCAGTGGTCTTTTTGGTACCCATTGCTCCTCCGTGTTGCTGGAGCCCATGAGACGTCTGACCTGCCGGGCACAGCCTGTTGGGGAGACTCAGGCCCGGGAGTCAGGCTCCTGGAGAGACCCATCTGTCCTTCCCATCTTCAAACACAGGGAAATCTGCAACTCTTCCTCTGACCGCAGATCTTGTCCAAGGAGAGGCCTGGGAGTCCGCTCCGTGGTATCCATGTCTGTGGGGAACAGGTGGCCGGGAAGGTGTTCTGGAGAAGGCTATGAAAACTCGGAACCCACCTGGGAAGGACAGTTGTGGAATCTTCCTGGGCGTGTCTGCCCAACCTGGAGGCAGGGGTCTGCGCTGGCAGCCCCTCCCGGGTCACCCCTCTCAGAGCTCAGAATCCAAGCCCTGGTCGTCATCCGCAAAGTCGGTCTGTGTAGGTGCTTCTGCTCTCCAAGAAGTCAGGATGCAGAACGAATCTAGTCAACAGTCCACTAAACCATATAGGTCACTTGTCGGATGGCCGGGCCACATGCGGGGCGTGACGGGGGCTATGGGCTCCAAAGAGTTTGCAGCCCTTCCTGGCGGCATTCTGACTCAGGCAGAAGAAGAGCCCCCTGCCTCTCCCCAGTTTAATTCCTGTCTGCACGAGGGCAAGGCGCTGGTGAGACGTGTGGGGGAGGTACTGTCTACTGTCGAGTGAGCAGGTCCATGTGGTTCTCCGCCGAGCAGCCATGTGGCAGGTCAGCTTGCTGGAAATCACGGCCCAAGATACCTCGATGCACATGGACATTTTCAGTGCTCGAGGGCTGGAATCAGTAACAGGCAGCAACATAACGGACATTTATCGGTCAGATGTCAGGAAAATAATTGGAAACCTGGACCGCCCGAGGCCCTGTAGACGGGGGTTTTCCCAGCTCGCTGCCATATGCCCATAGGTGGGGGCCGCGGCTCCATGTCCTGGGCCGTCGGGCTCATGAATCCTGTCTGCAGAACCTGGCATCTGGAAGGTGCCTGCCACCCCAGTGTTGGGATGAACAGAGGCCTGACTGCCGGGTAGCCCTGGGCTGCGAGGGACCCTGCTGCTGGCCTGGCCACGTGGGTCCCAGGCCACCAGCCAGGCCACATCTGAGGCAGCCACTTGTATTTCTTTCAGAGATGTGTCTGCTTCCATGAGCAGGCCCAGCTTGGACCCAGTCGGCAGCCCACCATTCCCATAGATTTACAGAAATAGAGCTATATAGACACTCACCACCTTCTCCCTGTTCCCCCACCACAGAGGCTGTAAACACTTGGATAATGCTTTCTCAGCACCCTCTTGCAGCTAGAGGTGATCATGTGACCGAATTTTGGTCAAGTAGAGGTTTGCTAGGGGCTTCTAGAAGGCTTTTTGAGTCTTTATCATGGCTGGCCCTGTCCTTTCTCCCTTCTTGTTGATCCAAATGTTGATGTGATGTCTGGAACTTGGCAGCCATCTTGTGACCATGAGGCAACAAGCCTGGAGAGGGAGAGATGTCAACGTCCTCAGTGTGGAGGGGCTGAGTCTGTCAGAACCAGCAGCCTCCCCTCTCCAGACTCCTAGATTGGTGAGGAAAATCCACCATTGTTTTCTGATTCTTGGGACCAAAGAGCTAAGTGATGTGGCATTTTAATGCTGACGAGCAAATGTGTGTCACAGCCCCCACAATTCCTTGAGCTTTGACTCCTTTTCCAGCCACTGGCTGGTATCTCCACTTGGGGGTCCCAGCACATTATGTACCAACAGATTTGCTCCCCACCTTCCAAACCTGTCCCTGCCGCATCACTCTCTCTCTTCCATCCCATGCCATCTCAAACTGGGAAGTCTACAGCAGGGGGAGGGAATGTATGCTTGGCTTCATTTATTCACTCAGCAAATGTGACCTGAGCATCTTGCACATACCAGTTGCTCTTCCAGGGACCGAGGAGCTTACGCACCAGTGGGCAGTACAGACTATAAGCGGACAGATTCGTATGGGACCCCTCCAGGTGGCAGGGAGGCTGGGGCAGAAACAAGTCAGGGTGGTGGGCACTCCTGCAGGAGGGTCAGGGAGGTCACTGGGGAAGGTGGGGATGGAGCAGAGACCAGAGGAGCTGGGGGTGAGGCATGCAGCAGCTGAATCCTCCATAAGCACAGAGGCCCTGAGGCCCGATGTATGAGGAGTAGAGGAAGGGGGTGCCTGGAGAGAGGAGGGGCCTGGAGAGTCGCTTTTTAATTAAGGGTGTGGGTTTGAGCACACTGGGCTTCCGAATGCAAGGGTCATTTGGGCTGCTGAGGGAGAGTGGGCCGCGCATGGGAGGGCAGGAACACACGTGGACCACCGGGGCAGCAGGCTGCCATGGTCCCAGGAGCCTTGGAGGAGGAGGTGAGCAGCTGTGGCTCAAGACTGAAGGTGAGACAGGTGGGAACTTTGTGGGGCCACAAAGCCAGAGCAGGTTGAAGGAACTGCTGTCCACCAAGGGCAAGGGGCTTTGGGGGGCAGATCAGGAGCTGCAGTCTGGACCCTTTGCCGCCCCAGTGGGGATCTGGGGCTAGCTCAGGCTGGGGATGTGAATTTGGGGTGGCCTGCACACCAGTAATACTTATAGAGGAGACCAGCAGATGCTTCCCGTCTCCTAACAGGGGCACCTTGGTGGGTGGAAGGCAGGGGTGGGGCCGGGTGGGATGGTGGTTTGGCTGCTGCAGCTCCCTTGTCCAGGGGATGGCAGGACAAGGGGGGGTCCCCACCTGACTCCGTGGGGCTCCCCTTCTCCCAGTCCTGTCTCTTTCCTGATCTGGTCGCAGCATCGCCCCTGGGTGATGGGGATTGGGAGGGACCCTTGCCCCCACCCCACCTGCTGAGTGCCTGGCACGCACAAAGACCCTCCAAAGAGCCTCTCTTGTGGGGGCCCCCCTCCCCCAGTGGTAGAATACCAGGATGTCCTACCTCTCAGCCCCCTCCCCTGCTGTGCCCCTGGGGGTGTGTGAGCTCAGGGGCCTCTGTTGGGCCACAGTCTCCCAGGCGACCCTGCTCAGAGCCTATCAGCTCGCCCATCTCCATACCCCCACCCCCCGCCCCAGCTTCTCCTGGCTTCTGAGCCACGAAGGATGCCCTAGGGGGCTGAGGAGGGGTGGAGTCTGATGATTCAGGCTCTTCCTGGGCCTCAGCTCCCCCACCCCAGGGCCCCCATGGGATGGGTGCAGGTACATACTCAATAGGAACAGATGCACAGTGATGGCTGGGGGGCATGGGGGGTGGCACTGGCCCTCCCATGCCCCTGACTGGGGGCTGAAGGGCTCCCTCTTTCCCACAGGTGCTTCCAGGCCGTTTTCCTCCTGGCCCTGACCATGCTCCTGCTGACCGGCATCCTGCACATGGACATGGGGCAGCTCACACAGTGAGTTCTGCGTTGGGTGCCTGCTCCCAGGGCAGTGCCCACGACCCCAGCCTGTCCACCTCTAGGTCGCACCCAGCACTAGCTGGTGATCATGGAGGTTCATGCCTCTCCACTGGGCCTCAGCTTCCTCCCCCTGTGAGGGGTGGGCCCTTCCTTTTGGGGATCCAATAGCCTTCTGGAGCCCTCCAGTGTCTCCTGTGGGCAACAAGCTGCCCAGGCCTCTGGGCAAGGCTCTGGGAGGGTGGGAGTGGGCCCAGGCTGGGCATGTCTTGGGCAGAGCTGCTGTCTGCAGAGGGTGACCAGGTGCTAGGAGGCAGGGCTAGGGTCCATGGTGGGTCTGGGAAGGTCAGGTCTCCTGCTCCCCTGCCTGCCGGTGGTTCATCCTCTGTGAGGCCCAGGGTCCACAGGGATGGCCATGTAAGCCCAGTGTTTGGCCTGGCCACTGTGAGGTCTTGTGGCTCCAGGCCTCCTCTCTCTGTCTCACCACCTCTCGGGTTGGGTCTCCTAGGGGGACACCAAACTCCCTGGGTCTCTCCTTTTGTCCCCCCATTGTCCCCAGGGCTGGCACAGGCCTCTGGACCCTGCCTCCCTCTATCCAGGGTTATCACTGGCCTTGCACTGGGGCCGGAAAGGCACCTGCTGCTCCAGGCTGGAGTCGCAACTGGGTCGGTGCCGTCTTGGGATCACAAGAGTGGGCACCAACACCCCTCTGAGCCTGCAGTCAGGTTGGCCGGTCCCGGCATGGAGGGTCAGCCAGGAAACGCTGGATGTGTGGTCCAGGCCACAGGGCCAGAGCCATACTGGGTGCCCTGGGGACCAGAGAGGAGGCTGGGGCCAGAGGGGGGGTGCCAGGGCCCAGGGGCCCAACCTGTGGTATGTGGGGGGACAGAGGAAGCGGCCACTTAGGGAGCCATCAGGTCTGTGCCAGTGGGTCCTCTGGGGTTGCAGTGTTGGGGGTCTCTTGGTGCGTGGAAACACAGTGATCAAGTGAGGTTGGGGGTGCAGAGTCTGGGTGTCACTGGTAGGGAAAGTGTGGGTTAAGGGATCTTGGATGGGGGAGGGGTTGGTGACAGAAGATGGTTTGGGGGTCTCCGGGGTTGGGTGTCCACGGACCCTCCCTGGTTGACAGTGGCCACGCTCTCCTCCCAGCCTGCTTGGGGGCCAGGCCGAGGGGCCGCCCATCATCAATGTCATGTTCCTCAAGACACACAAGACGGCCAGCAGCACGGTGCTCAACATCCTCTTCCGCTTCGCGGAGACACACAACCTGTCCGTGGCACTGCCCGCGGGCTCACGCTTCCACCTGGGCTACCCCTGGCTCTTCCTGGCGCGCTACGTGGAGCGCTCCGAGTCCCACGGGCCACAGCAGCGTTTCAACATCATGTGCAACCACCTGAGGTTCAACCTGCCCGAGGTGCGGGGCGTGGAAAGGAGGGGAGTGGTGCAGGTGGTGGGACTCGATCCCAGGCTCTCCATGCGGTTGTGCCTTCGAGGTGTGAGCATGCGGGGTGGTCGTGGCCTCAACCCTGGAGAGACTGAGGCCGTGTGTGTGTGCACGTGCAGACCCTGCCAGAGCCTCACCTGGGGGCAGGGAGAGGCCGGCCTCGCACCCTGCTCCCCTCCCCCGCTGACAGTAGGCTGCCATCACTCTTGGAATCAGATGCGGGCACCCTCTCGGCCGGCTGCTCTCTCCATCTGCTTCTCTGGACCCCTGCTTTTGCTTCCCAAACCTGCCGGCCTCTTCCTACTAAGGACATTTGCACATGGTCTGCTTTTGAGGGGACACTTCACAACTCCTCATCTGGGTCATTCGCATCTCAGTTTAGAGGTCACTTCCTTGGTGGGGGTTTTCCTGATCTGCCTTCCAAAGGCTTAGCGGGGCGGGGGGGGGGGGGGGAAGAAGAGGATGGGGGGGCTAGGGGAAGGGCGGGGCTCACATCAAGTGTTTGAGGGTCCCTCTGGACAGTGGTGGAGGGTGCGGCCGGGAGGCCGGCGGCCTGCGCTGGCCGAGGGGAGGTGGGAGAAGAGAGCGTCAGCCTCCTGGGCTGCCCCAAGGAGCCCGAGAGTCACCAGCCCTTCCCCCCACATCTCCACACAGGTGCAGAAAGTCATGCGCAACGGCACTTTCTACTTTTCCATCGTCAGAAACCCCGTCTTCCAGCTGGAGTCCTCCTTCACCTACTACAGGGACTATGTCCCTGCGTTCAGGCACGTGGAGAGCCTGGACGCCTTCCTGGCCTCCCCCTGGACCTACTACAACCAGAGCGCGGGCTTGCACAACGCCCTGGCCAGGAACAACATGTGGTTCGATCTGGGCTTCGACAACGACGCGCAGGCGGACGACGAGGGCTACGTGCGCGCGCGCCTGGCCGACGTGGAGCGGCGCTTCCAGCTGGTGCTCATCGCGGAGCACTTCGACGAGTCCATGGTCCTGCTGCGGCACCTGCTGCGCTGGCGGCTGGACGACGTGGTGGCCTTCCGGCTCAACTCGCGGAGCGCGCGCAGCGTCGCCAGCCTGACGCCCGAGGGCCAGGCGCGCGCCAAGCGCTGGTGCGCCCTGGATTGGCGGCTCTACCAGCACTTCAACCGCACCTTCTGGGCCCGCGTGCGCGCCGAGCTGGGCCCGCGGCGCCTGCGCTCCGAAGTGGCGCGGCTGCGGGCGCGGCGGCGCGAGCTCATGGCGCGGTGCCTGCAGGACGGCGTGGCCAAGAACAAGTCGCAGATCACCGACCCCCAGCTGCTCCCCTTCCAGTCGGGTCAGGCGGACATCCTGGGCTACAACCTCAGGCAGGGCCTGGACAACCAGACGCAGTGGATGTGTCAGAGGATGGTCATGCCTGAGCTGCAGTACATGGCCCGTTTGTATGCCCTGCAGTTCCCAGAAAAGGACCCCAAACACATACCCTTCCTGGAGTAGAAGGACAGCGCCAGGGACAGGGTCCCCGTCCCAGCCCCTCCTCCCCCCTGTCATCCCTGGGAGACCATGGCACCAATTCGTGAGGAGGGGGGCTCCTGGGACAGCTGCTGGTCAGGGTGAAGACCCCTCTGAAGGCACCCACCTGTGATCCCTCCTCTTGGAGGCACTGAGAACCCCACTCTGGGACAGTAGGCACACTCGGTCCGAGGGTATGAACCTGGTTAACAGGTAGAAAAGACTTACAAGGTGGGAAGGTCACTGATACTAAATTACAAGTTGACAAACTGCCCCGGGAAAGAACACACGTAGGCACATTGACCATCAGAAGAACTCGAACCCAGGGGATCCAGAGGGCCTTGGGCAGCAGGGCTGGGAGTCCCCGAAGGACCCCAGGTGGCTCCCTGAATGTGCTGGCTGTGGGACATGATGCTGGTCACAGAGACCTTGTGGGACACCCACTGGCAGCCCTTGGAAGCTGGTATGAGGCAGTAAGGATCTGGAATGTTCGGCTTCCCATCTAGGGCTGGATGAAGCTTCTTCGCAAGTAAAGAATGGCTTTAGGTTGAGAAATGTTGAAACTGCTTACGAGACAAATGGTTTAACCGGAGCGAAAGCTGAGGATTCGTGCCACAGCTCCCTGTTGGGGTAGCCCCCCTGGAATGTGTGGCATCTGACCTGCTAGAGGAGCTCCCATGGACCTACAGCAGACCCCGTTGTCCTGGAGACCACCTTGGATGCAGTCCCAGAGGAGGTGGCTTCCAGGCACCCCTGTTTGTCAATTGCAGGGAAGGACTGAGGGTCCCCTGCCTAGTAGGACGTGATCCTGGCTGCCTGGGGTCCCAGAGGTTAGAGTGGGGTGCATAACAGTGGCGTAGACCCTGTGTCCCTTCTGCCCAGTACCCACAGTCTTCTTCCTTCCACGTGAGGGTCCTCAGCCGTGAAGACCCCAGGAGCCTGGCCGGGGCACCTGGGGAGGGGCTCCATGTGTAGGCCCTCGCATGAGTCGTCCCGGCCAGCCTGCCAGCCAGGGTGAGGGAGACAGGTGGCCACCCCCGTCCCCGCCACCACGGCAGGGCGTCTGTTCTGGCATACCTATCAGGACCACGGAGTTACAGTAGAAATTTGAGGGTGTTTGCTCTGCCCTTGTGGCTGGCAGGAACGTAGACTGGTTCTGTCTCTTTGGGAGGAAATTCGGGGAGGTTTCAAATGCTGAAGTCGTCTGCAGCCGATAAACATTGGGAGCACTGAGTCTGCAGAAACTCCCTTTAGGCGGGGGGATTTCTGGGCCTTGGTGATGCTGAGGGGGGGTTGGGGGGGCAGGTGGCCCGGGAGGGTCTATGATGGCCACGGAGGATGGAAGACGCCCAGGAGCCAGACCTTCTGATTTTTCAAGAGAAGCTGGAAATACAGGTTTTTATGTGAACTCTCCACATTTAAAAAGGCTGGTGTCGTGTTAAAACATTAAGGGGGTGGGGAGGAGGGTGAATAGGGGGAAGGGATTAGAGATACAAACGTTCGGTTTAAGAGTGAATAAGTAATGATGATGAACAGGGGAGAGCATATAGTCTGTCACTTCGCAGTGGTCTTGTGTGCAGACAGATGGTGACCACTTGTGGCTGTGGGCGTTTTGTGATGTACCTAATTGCTGGGTCACTATGTTCTAACGTGAAACTAATATGATGTCGTATGTCAACTATACTTCAACGAGGAAACAAAAAACAAAACAAAACCCACAGATCTCTTATTCTGTTTGTAGAGGAAAGGTAATTGTAACATAGGAAAAACAGCGAGCTCCTAGACTGATTGACACGAGAGATTGTTAATAGCTTACTTATAATTTTTTTCACCGTATTGTCGAAAGCTTCTATGAATAAAAGTTTCTCAAATGATTAAATTATTTATTAAGCATTCTTCGGTGTTGTTAAAAATGAAAAAACAAACAACAAACCAAAACCCCAAATCCCTAAGCAGAGGGAATGAGGTCCGTGTGTGGGACGCCTCCTTCCATGGCCCCAGTGGGCATCCTGCTTAGACAGCCCTGCCTGGACCTGGGGGCTTTGGGGGCTTTAGGGGCTTGTAGGCTCAGCAGGGGGCCCATCAGACTGCACCAGGCCCGGTGGTGGGGGACAGGGGAAGGGACATGGTTTGGGTGAGGCCCTGAGAGGTGGGGAGATTGTACTTGATGTGGAAACGTTGGGGTCCGGAATGAACAGCTAAGGAAGAATTCTTGAGACATCTTTGGTGCAAAAAGGTGGTTTTATTAAAGCACGGGGACAGGACCCACAGGCAGGAAGAGAGCAATGGGGCCATGAGGAGTAGCCCATTATATACTTTCGAGTTGGGAGGGGGTTAGGGATAGGGTAAGTCTCTAAGGAATTTGGAAGCAAGGTTTCCAGGACCTTGAGGGGGCTAGCTCTTGTTGGGAAAATGTCATTTATTACCGTCTAATAAAACCTGAGTCATGAGACCCTCCAGATGTATATCAGGGGGTCATGTGCTTGGGGGATGATTGCCAACATGTATCTTGGGGGCTTTAGAGATAAAGGAAGTTTCCAAAGGAATTTCTATATGTTAAAGTAGACTTACAGGATCCTGGGGGTCAAGGTATGGTTGGCTTTTGCCCTTAGCAAAGTATCAACGTTGAGGCAGGTGAGTACCTAGAGGAAGGCCACTCTGCCTGTTTCAAGGACTTGTCCATGGGCTGTGGGTAGTAAGGAAATTTAATTTTTCTTTTGCCTCTGTTTCCCACATCAGTGACTCCTTCCCACAGTCTCCCCCTTTCCTACTGCGGCAGAGCCCTGGGCTTCCATCCATCTCCTTCCCAGCTCCCCTGAGGACCTGAAGACTCGACAGGTTTATTATCATCTCTACCCGGACATCATAGGATGTCTCCATTTTCCCAGAGCCCTGCTTTCCCTTTGAAGTCCTACTGTAACTGAACGGACCTGAGTTTACTCCTCGGTGAGTCACACAGAGAAACTGCACCAGATAAATCTGCACAGGCGTGAGTCCATGAGTCGCGGGTTGAGCTCCCACTGGTCCGGGTGGTCCGAGCAGTTGTTACTGCCTGGGGGTGGGGGGGAGCAGTTTCAGTGTCCATCACCGAATACTTTACGTGTCGGGTCTCTGCCTGAGTTAAGAGAGCAGCTGGAAAGAAGAGCTTCAGGAAAAATGTGGGATGAAGGTCACTGGGTACAAGCAGATGGGCAGTAAAGTTCAGGTCTTGGGGTCTATCATGCGGGGTCCTGCTGGTGCAGGTGGGGCCCAGGGAGACCCTGAGGGGGACGGCCCTCCAGAGAGCCCTCTTCACTGATAGGGCTGGGATGCTGAGGGCTCCCCTGAGGCCCTGGCCTGGGCAGCGGTCACCGGGACGTGGTCACTGGTGAAAGGGGCCGGCTGGCAGGAGCACTGACAAGGCGGCTGGTGCTGGGGAGGGGGTGGGGTGCCGTTCTGAGCTGTGGGCGTAGCACGGACATGGGGCTGGAGCCCAGGGGGAGCCCAGGGGGCTGGTGTCGGGGGGGCGGGGGGGGGGGCGCAGCTGGGCATCCAGGCTGTGGTGGGAAGAACGTCCCCAGGAGTCTGAGTGCTCGCTGGGGTTTTTGTGGGAGGGTGTCTCTGGAGGAGGCTTGGGGGCAGTGGACATCTGTGTGCCCCTCAGAGGTCAGCTGTGGCCCCTTGCAGCAGGCTGCCCAGCACTGCCTTGTGGGGGGGGAGCCCGCAGATCCCAAGCACCCCAGGGCGGAGAGATGCGGTCATGGTGCTGGGCCCCTCCCCAGGGTGCTCCTGCACCAGCACCCTGTCCCTGCACTCCCTGAAGCCACACTGCTGGCGGGAGGGTCCTGGGCCCTGGGTCCTGACGCAGCCCTGGGATCCAGCCAGCCCCAGGTCCCGCCCACACAGCGGGCCCTGGTCTCTGCCCTGCTCTGCCGGGTTGGAGAAGCAGGCGCTCCTGCCGCCGCCCCAGCTCTGCAGCCTTCCTCTGGTGCCCGGTGAGTCCCCTCCCTGCTCACCTGCACCCCAGCCCTTGAGGGCCAGAAATGGGCTCCTCTGCCCTCCCTGGCTGCCCTTCTTTGGGCCGAGGGCAGGATGCATGGACTGAGGGCTGTCCAGCCAGAGGCTCCACATGGATGCCCCCCGTGGGATCATTGCCTGGTCCGGGGGGCAGGGGTGCCGAAGGGCCCCAGGGGTAGAGTTAGAGGTTGGGTGATGTACACTGGGCTGGGCCTGTGGGAGCCGACGGGTGTGTGGGCTCCGCTCCACCAGGCCCAAGCTTCATAACTGAGTCCTGGCCCCTCACACAGCACAGGTCCTTCAGGTCAGACTGGAGACCCTTCCCGAAGTGACAGAGCCAGAAGTCCCCTCTGCCCAACTTGTATTCAAAGCCCTTTGCTCTTTATATGCGGGCCTTTAAGTGCCCTACAGGCTGGGATCGCGGGCCAGACGACAGGGGCTGTGCTCACCTGGAGGGTGTGGGTGGGGGACCTGGGCTGTCCGGAGGGCTCCAGGGTGGAGCCCGGACAGGAAGTTGGGACACAGCCATCCTATCCTGGTCAAGCCAAACCCCTGGACCCTGCTGATTTGGCCAAACTGGGCCAGCTGCCCATGAGGCTCTGTTCTTCCTGTTAGATTGGGGGGTCTCCCCGGGACTTCGGGGCTCTGCAGAGACCTGGGGCCTAGGCAAGGGTGGTGCTGGGTGCCCTCATCCTGCTCGGTGCAGTGGGCAGAGTGAGGAGCTGGTCTGTGCAGCTTTGCAGGCTGGGCGGGGGTGGGCCCGGACCCCCTGCTCTCACTGACAGCAGTCCAGGTGGCTCCGGCCCTGTGGAGTAAGCTAAGGGTAGAGAATGTCCCCTTGTGTCCATCCAGCCTGGAGGGACATGTGGCAGCTGCAGCTGCTTCCCACTCTGGGGCACAATTGCCCTTTGGAGGCAGGCTGGGGAGGAGCCCAGGGCTTCCAGACACACGAAGCTGCTCTCGAAGCCCCAGAGGCTGGGGAGGGGGCAGGCCTGAGGTTGGCAGGGGGTCTGCTGGGCTCAGCGGGCTGTGGAGCGGGCCAGTGCGCTGCCCACGAGAGCCTTTCAGGAGTAGGTGGCCTTGGGCAGAGGTGGACGGAGGTGGAGGTGTCTGCGTGTTTTGGGGATGTTGGGAGCGGAGGCTGAGCCAGGCAGCACACCCTCCCGCGTGTCTGAGCAGGGCCACTCTTGTTTAGGGGTGTTCGTTCCTGTCATCGGCCAGCCCCCGTCCATCCCGACAGTCTCCTCTGACATGCACTGCCCATGCTCTGTGTGCAGGGGCTGGAGCTCTGAGAGTGATGCTCCCGAGTGTGATGTGGGGCGTCTTGCTCTCTCCCTCCTCCCTCCCTCGGTGCTGTGTGCTAGTCACCGTCCAGTGCCTGGCCACGGGCTCTGCCTGCTCCAAGTCCGGCACGTGGCTCCACCACCTTCTACTGCCTGCCGCCAGCAGCACCACCAGGGCGCTCCTTGACTTGCGTCCCTCCAGGGGGCCGGGCCAGCCCACATTTGCCTTTGTGCAAATCAGAGAAAGAGGCCCCCTTCCGGGGGATTGCAGACCCCACGTGCACCCCAAGTATGCCCCCTCATGAACCTCCCTTGGGAGCATACTCCCGGGAGTGAGGCTACCTCCAGAAAGGCTGCCCTAGGCCGCTCTCCATTACCCCTACAGGAGCCCTGACTTGTGGTAAGGGGGGCCAGGTGACCAGCCAGAGTTCAGAGAGCCGGGCCATGTGTGGGCACAGGATGCAGGGGCGGGAGCGGCTGGGGCCTGGGTTGTGGAAGAGAGGCCAGGACTGCAGCGGGAAGGGCCTTCTTTGTCCTTGCTGAATCTCCCCTGGGGTCCTTCCAGCCAGGGCTCCCCTGGTGCCTGGAATGTGGCCTCCTCTCTGTCCTTCCCCCATCCCATCTTAGCCTTAGGCTCCAGGAAGCCCCCAGGCTCAGCACGCCCTCCCGCAGCCTGGCTTCTGGCCTCTGTGGGCAGCAGCTTGTCGGGGCTCAGACGGACACTGGGGGTGTGTATCTTCCTCCCATCACTGTGGGGAGCAGCTGCTTTCCAAAGGCAACCCCCAGTGCACAGACTAGAGTGGCCTGGCCCCCCTTTCTGCCAGGAGGGGGTGGGGCAGGACAGCAGGGTGGGTGACCTCTTTGGTCTCCGTGGGGTCCCTGTCACTGCTCCTCTGGCCTGCACTGTCTTTAGCTCCCTCAAGGCACATGTGGGAGCCATTTGGGGCACCTGTGGGTGGGGTGACTCTGCTGGACCTCCCATGACCCCCAGCTTTGCTCAGGAGCCCAAGGGGCAGGGTGTTTGTCCCCCTGCACCCGCAGATGTCCTGCTAGGATCTGGACTTCAGGCCCCTTCCCTGCAGGACACCCAATGGCACCCTCCTCTTGGCTTCAGCAGGCCCTGCCCCTGCCTCGCCCCCATCCCTCCTGGCCACTCCCAAGAATCCCACAACCCCGCAGGTCTGAGAAGGGTGCTAGTGGCAGCTAGGGCACCTTCGCCAAGAAGCGTGTGTCTGAGTGTGTGGAATGCAAGTGTCTTTCTGTCTCCCAGAGTTGTGCGTGGTGAGTGTGCGTGCGTGCGACTGTGTGTGCCTCTGTTTCGTGCCTAAGTCCCTCCCTGTGTCACTTTCTGTGCATCTGGTGTGTCTGTGTCTCCCCATGCTTGCGCGGCCTGTGGTCATCGGGCCCCTATTTGGGGAAACTGAACCCCTGAGTGTCCAAAACTTTGGGCCCTCATTGTCCACTTGGCCAGCGTCCTGCTGGGCAGGTGTCCCAGGAATAGGGTGGGCAGAGTCAGGGGACTCTGACCAGGCAGCCCCTGCTCCGGGGACCCGGTTGAGAGGAGGAAGGGTAAACTGCAGACATTCTGGGGTGCAGTGGCAGGGAGGGAGGGGGTAGGGGCTGCCCTGGTCTTGGGATGGGGAGCCTGGGATGGTGCGGTCTCCGAGGAGGCACGCGGGGCTGGGGGTGTCTGCACCTGCAGAGCCCTCTCCGCACTGTAGGCAGACAGGAGGGGAGCGAGCACGCCCCGCCCGCTCACCCTGTGGTCTGCTGACCCCGGGGCCCTGGGCCCGCTCGGCAGAGCATGGAGGCCCCGCGTGTCCCGGAGCGGACCGTGCTCTTCCAGCGCGAGAGGAGCGGCCTGACGTACCGCGTACCCGCGCTGCTGCCCGTGCCCCCCGCGCCCACCCTGCTGGCCTTCGCGGAGCAGCGTCTCAGCCCAGACGATGCCCACGCCCACCGCCTGGTGCAGAGGAGCGGCACGCTGGCCGGGGGCTCCGTGCGGGTGAGTGGCCGGGGCGCGCACCGCGGGCAGGACGCGGGCGGGGCACCGCCGCGCGCACAGGTAAACTGAGGCCGCCCGCCCTCCCTCCCCGGGCAGTGGGGCGCCGCGCGCGTGCTGGGGACTGCGGCCTTGGAGGAGCACCGGTCCATGAACCCCTGCCCGGTGCACGACGCCCGCACGGCTACCATCTTCCTCTTCTTCATCGCGGTGCGGGGTCGCACACCCGAGGCCACGCAGATCGCCACGGGCAGGAACGCCGCGCGCCTCTGCTGCGTGACCAGCAGGGACGCGGGGCGCAGCTGGGGCGCCGCCAGGGACCTCACGGAGGAGGCGGTGGGCGGTGCCGAGCAGGGTAGGCGGGGTGTGGGTGGGCGGGTGCGCTGTTCACAGGGGCGCAGGGCGGGACTCCCAGGGGAGGGGCTGGGGTCCGCACCTGGCTGTGTCTGCACTGGGAGGGGGCCGCAGAGCGGCGGGCGGGGTCTCGCTGGGAGGTGTCTGCTCAGTGGCGTGGTGGTGTCCGCACTGGGTCCGGGTCCGCACGGTGGGGGGGCGGGGAAAGTGTCCGGCTACAGGTCACAGGGCTGCCTACTCCGCCCCCCAAGCCAAGGGCCACCCACAGCGCTTCCCTGAACCCCTCAGTCCTGTAAACGGGTGTTGGTCGCCCTCACTGGGCCTGAAGAGCAGGCTCATCTAACTGAGACTGTCTCTGCCTGAGCGCTGAGGCCCCTCCCTCTTAGCACCCCAACCCCACTGCCTCCTCACCTCCTTTACCACTTGCCCTCTGCTTTCTTACCCCACCCAGGGGTGTCCAGCCTAGGATCCAGGGCTGCCCAGGTGGCCTGACCCTAAAGCTTTTCCTCCACTCCTGCTGAGGGGCCTGACTACCCACTGCCCTCTGAGGCCACCCCACCCCTGGCGTGGGGACACTGACCCAGGGGTCACCCTCACCCTTGTAGGTGGGATCTAAGCTGAAGGGTGTGGCAGGCTCTGAGGCATGGACAGGACACACAGAGCTGGTCCAAAGGACTGTCTGCTCCTGTGGACCCTACTCCACGGGATTCAGGCCCAGGGCTCCAGCTTGCCCTGAAGGTCCGCATACCCCCTCCACCCTTGGCTACCCCCTGTCTGGAGAGGGCTCACACTGGGCACTGTCGAAGGCTGTCCATCCACATGCAGGGACTAGCTACCTGCTCACAAGCTGAGAACTTGGCCAGGTAGCCTGCCTAGGCTCCCGGCTCCTGCTGATGCTGGAGAGAGGCTTGTCCAGCCCTGGACGATCCAGAGTGGCCAGCAGGAGTGGGGGGGGAGGGCACAACCCGGGGGGCATAGGGCACAACCCGGGGTGGCTCCCTCTGAGGCACTGGCTGCGGACCCTCCCCAGCCCCCAGGGAGGGAGGTGGTGCCTGGCAGCGGCGGTGGCCGTCTCCTTGCTGGGATGACCGCAAGCCCTCTCCTCTGCAGACTGGGCCACGTTCGCCGTCGGCCCGGGCCACGGCATCCAGCTGCGCTCAGGCCGTCTGCTAGTGCCAGCCTACACGTACCGCGTGGACCGGCGGGAGTGCTTCGGCAAGATCTGCAGGACCACCCCCCATGCCTTCACCTTCTACAGTGACGACCACGGTCGCACCTGGCACCGTGGAGGCCTTGTGCCCAACCTGCGCTCGGGCGAGTGCCAGCTGGCTGCAGTGGACGGCCAGCAGGCCGGCAGCATCCTCTACTGCAACGCCCGGAGCCCCCTGGGCCGCCGCGTGCAGGCGCTCAGCGCAGATGAGGGCGCCTCCTTCCTGCCTGGAGAGCTCGTGCCTGTGCTGGCTGAGACGGCCCGGGGCTGCCAGGGCAGCATCCTGGGCTTCCCTGCCCCACTCTCCAGCAGGCCCAGGGGTGAGGGATGGTCGGCAGGTGCCAGGAACCACCCCGAGTCCCCACACCTCTGTCCTGGAGTCCAGCAACATTCAGAGGAGGGCACTACAGACACCCAAGGGGGCCAGGGGCTCCGCGGGATGGAGGGATGGAAGGACAGCCCTGAGGAGCCTGGCCCGGGGCCTGGACTCAGTGGGACCAGGGACGCCTGGGCCCCGAGTCTCCCTGGGCCCCCTGCCACCCTGTCTCAGAGCCCCACCTGGCTGCTGTATTCCCACCCGGTGGGGCGCAGGGCTCGGCTCCACATGGGAATCCACCTGAGCCGGTCCCCCCTGGACCCCCACAGCTGGACAGAGCCCTGGGTGATCTATGAGGGCCCCAGTGGCTACTCTGACCTGGCATCCATCGGGCCCACCCTCAAGGGAGCCCTGACCTTTGCTTGTCTGTATGAGAGTGGGGCCAGGGTCTCCTACGAGGAGATCTCCTTCTGCATGTTCTCCCTTGCTGAGGTCCTGCAGAACGTGCCGGTGGGCCCTGTCCCGCCCAGTCGCGGGGGCAAGCCTCGGGAGCGCTGCCGGCCTTCCTGATGGGCTCTCTGCCCAGACCCATTTGTATGTCCCTAACACTATGCTTCAAAATATGACACAAAAGTGGGCAGACCTAGAGGAGAAAACAGAGCCATAGCTGTCGTAGAAAATTTTAGACACACGTCTCGGCAACTGATAGAGCAAACAGACAAAATCACTGAGGACACAGAAGATTTGCCAACCTGCCTAACAAACTTGACTTAATTGACACATACAGAACACAGCACAAAACAACCGCAGAATACTAACATAAGATAATAATAAAAAAAAAAACCCGCAGAATATAGTCTGTTCAAATATACCCCTTTGTAAATTTGACATCATGTTGGATCATGAAATCAAGTCTCTACAAGACTTTGAAGGATTGAAAATTGCAGTGAAATTGAGCTAGAAATAAAAATGAAAGGAAATTTAAAATCTTCCTGTGTTTGAAAATTGAGAAACACGATTCTGAATAACTCCTGGTTCAAAGAAGAAGCTCTAGTGAAAATGAGAAAAGAGTTTGAAATTAATTATGTGAACATGTGAGATGAGCTGAAGAGGGTCCGCCGCTGATGCCCCCACCTTAGAAAAGGGCAGGAAACTGAGTCCAAGGAGAGGAGAAGGAAGAGAACAATCCAGAACAAAACTAGAGGGATAGGAAGAATCATACGGTAGAGGGAATGAATGGAACCAGGTCCGTTTTTAGAAAACTAATAAAGCTGATGACCCCTGTTGAGACTGATGATAAAAAAAGAAAGAAGAAAGAACACACGAACAACCAGCATCAGGAACGAGGGAGGGCATGCGAGGTTCCTACAGATGTTCGAAGATTTCAAGAAGATATTAGGAGCCATTTTATGCCAATACCCTTAAAAATTTAGATGAAATGCACAATTCCTGGAAAAAATACAACTTATTAAAGAGGAACTAGAAAGTCAGAAAAATCCTATTAAAGACTCTGAAGTCATAATTTAAAATCTGCACATTAGGAAAAGTTCAGGTGGCCTGGCTTTCCCTGTGAATTCTGTCAAACGGTTCAGGACGATGCGTGTTGGTTTACGGGAGAGTTGCGCTTTGTAAGAAATTGCCAAGCCTGTCTTCCAAAGGGGCTGCACCATCTGTATGTCTTTTCGATGAGTGTCTGTTTAGAGCTTCTGCCTCTTTTTAAATTGGGTTGTTTGTTTTGTTATTGGCGAGTTTTAAGCGTTGTTTGTATATTTTGGCAACTGAGCATATTGAAAGATGCTCCACATCCTATGTCAAGGGGGTGGGGGTTGGTAGGGTCCCCCTGCTCGCGATTAGAAGGGCCAGAATCCGGAACGCGGCCAGCACCGCCTGCTGGCGAGGATGAAAACGGCAGGCGCTCTCCCTCGGGGACCGGGCAGCCACGTTGGAAAACAAGTTTGATGGTTTCTTACAAAAAACAGCCTCTTACCGTAGGATCCAGCAGTTGTGCTCCTTGGTAATTATCCAAATGAGTTGAAAACTCATGTCCACACAAAAACCTGCACATGGATGTTTATAGCGGCTTTATTCATAATTGACAAACCTTGCAAGAAATCAGGATGTCCTTTAGCAGATGAATGGACCAGCGGTGGTCCATCCATCCAGAGAAGACATGGAGGACCCTGAAATGTGTGTCACTAAGTGAAAGGTTACATGCTGTGTGATTCCATGTGACGTTCTGGAAAAGGCAGGCCTTTGAAGACGGTTGCCAGACGTTGTGGGGAGGAGAGATGAGCAGTGGGGTGCAGAGGACTCCGTGTGAGGCTGTCACGGGGGGGACGTGTCACTGTACGTTTGTCCAAAGCCACAGAGTGCGCGACACGGAGAGAGAGCCCTGGTGTGAACGACGGACTTCGGTTAATGATACCGCATTGCCTTTGGTTCATCAGTTACAACAATTGTACCCCACCAACGGGGGAAGTTAACCGAGGGGAAACTGTATGTGTGGGGGCGTTGGGGGTGTGATGTAAGCTGAGAATCACGGCTCGATTTTCTGTAACCTCAAACTGCTTCAAAATGGGTCCACAGTTGTGACAACAGTGTAGCCATAAACTCAGCAAGTAAGAAAAGAGAAAGAAGGAAGTGCACAGTGATAGTTGCAGAATGCTGAGCCTATTCAAGAGGGCAGTGGACTCGTGAAAACGGCATCAGCCTTCTCACCACGAGTCAGTCGGCTCGGACACAGACCGTACAAGGGGCGGGGGGGCTGCTGGGCTGGAATCAGAGGGCATAGGATCCCCCCGCCGCGAGGGGGGCGGTTGAGCCGCAGTGGAGGGGCTCCAGCGATTGGGGTCAACATCATCATGTTGGCTCTGCCACCTTGATTGCCCTCAGGAGGAACCCCCCCCCCGAATTCTCCAAGACTTCAGGAGCCTCACCCTGACACGAAGAGGCAACTGTCCAGACCAACTAACCTACTGGGGCTGAGACCCCAGGGCCCAGGCCACCAGCTTAGCCTTCATGATCCCAGGCCAGGGTCCCTTTGGGGTCTGTGCTTTTCTCCCACTAGCATCCCCACCTGGTCCTCCAGGGCCCCCACCTTGGATTTCAGGGTAGGGCTCGGACTCCTGTCCTTCTGTCCTGCATGACCTCGGATTCCTCACTGGAGGTGACCAGCTCTTGTCTCCAGTTCTGCAGACCAGGCGAGGGTGAGCACAGGTAGTGGGAGGGGTCATCCTCCTGGGCAGAGGGGTTCCAAGAGCAGGGCTCTGGTGGGCCCGGGCTGTTGAGGGGGGCCACAGCCTTATGCTCTGTGTTCCCTGTGCCAGGGTGTCAGGCCTCATTTGAGAAGCCCAGGCTCACCCCCAGGTCCTCCAGCTGCCACCCTTCGTGGCATGCGCGGGGCTGGCAGGGAGGGACCTGCTGGGCGGGTGTGGGTGGGGTGGGCGAGGTGCCCCAGCCGGGGCCGTTGACACATGGGGCTGGGGCAGAGCAGGGGACGGAAAAAGTGAGTGGGGGCAGGCTGCAGAGGCTGCGTTCCGGGAAGGTGAGCAGCAAAGTGCTGACTGTGCCCGGCGCGCTGGCTTCTTATCTGAGCCGCCGTGCTGCCAGTGGGTGGCCCGGCCGGCAGCTTGCTGAGGCCACCGCTTCCTGCCCTCTCTGCTGTGTGAATTTTTGTCTTATTTTTTTTTCCAGAATATGAACTCATTTTTTAAAAAGCATACTCAAAATGTGTTAATCAATTAGATTTTTACTTTTAATTTTGGTATTTTTTTTATGCTCAGAGTGCTCCCTTGTCTTTTGATAGGATGCCCACTCAGTTCCTTTTGGGGGCAGTGAGTTGCCCACGCCCCTCACTGACCAGCATGGGCAAAGGTCCCAGGATCCCTCTTCACTCAGAGCCTGAGTCAGGCCCTCCTGCCCCAGCCGCCTCCCCTGGGGCCTCCCCTGGCACATGGCTCACCCCTGGGAGGTATTTCACAGGTGGGGTTCGTGGGTCAGACGGCAAATGCTTGGCTAACTGCTGGCTAGTACGCAGTTCTCCAGTCTGACCTTCCCACCCGCCACGCTCCCAGTGCTCGAGGGGCCTGCGTCCCCGAATCCTCGCCAGCAGTGTGGAGTCATGCGCTTGGAGTGTTGCCCCTGGATAGGTTCATTGAAATCTGCATTTTTCTTTTTTTCTTTTTAAGATTTATTTATTTATTTGACAGAGAGAGACACAGCGAGAGAGGGAACACAAGCAGGGGGAGTGGGAGAGGGAGAAGCAGGCTTCCCGTGGAGCAGGGAGCCCGATGCGGGGCTCGATCCCAGGACCCCGGGATCATGACCTGAGCCGGAGGCAGCGCTTAACGACTGAGCCACCCAGGCGCCCCATAATCTGCATTTTTCTTATGAGTAAAATGGAACATCCGTTCGTTGCTTAAGGGGTATGTATATACATATATGGAATACACGTATGTATAGCGTTGTGGCTTGTGTGCACGTGTGGATGAACATACATGTGCACCTGCACGCACACACGTGTGCAGGGCACACCTGTGTGCACATATATGCATCTGCAGTGCTTGTGTATGTGCACATGCGTGCGTGTATATGTGCATGTGTGCGCACGCACATTTGTATTGCATGAGTGCACATGTGTGTATGCATGTGTGCATGTGCACTGTGTACATGTATGTGTGTACACGTGTGTGTGCACTTGCATGTGTACATGCACGTATGTGTAGGTGGAAAGTGCCTCATATCTTCTGTTCACTTTCCCAATGTGACTTTGACCTTTCCATATTTTAGAAGATCTTTATCTAATTGGAGTATTAACCTTTTATGTAATATTACAAATACTTTCCCTTAGTTCACTTTGACACTTTTTTTTTTTTACCACATTAAAGTGTTTTCCCTGATTTGTAGAATTGAATGTCTCTATCTTCTCTTTAATGGCGCTGTGATTTCGAGCCAGCCTCAGGAAGGTTTTCCTGCCCCGTGGCGAAGGAAGTCACCGGCCTTCTGGGTCTCGCAGGGTTTCTGTTTTATACTTCTATTTGGGATCTGTGCAAGTCCGTGGCATGAGCGGGGAGTCTGCCCAATACTTTTTCAAAGAGCTCTTAACACCACTTACTACCACGTCTGTCTTTCTCCGCCAACGGCCGTCCTCTGGTGTGTGCGAGCCACCGTCATCGCAAGTCGTACATCTGATAAAGCTGCTGTCTTTCACTTTCTTTTCTTGGTTTCCTTGGCTCTTACCTGCTGGTTTATGTCTCCGCGTGAACTTCTCAGCTGCAGAGATGTGGGTTTTTATTGGGACTGTGTTACATCTACAAGTTAACGTGGGGAGAGCTGGCCTCTCGATGGTGTGTTCCCGCCGGCAGGACTGTTCCGCCCTCCCGCCAAGCTGTCCTGTGCGTTTGTGCATCTCTCATTAAACTGGTGCCTCAGGCATTTCATCTTCTCTGTTGCTGTTGTAGGTGGAAGATGCTCTCGGCCACTTTTCCTTCTGACTGGTTACTGTTTGAATATATTTTAGATGCGCCGCTTGACTACATCTTCTTGTTTCTGTCCTGGTTTCTCCACAGAAGCCGTCGGGTTCTCCAGGCACGCAAGCCTGCAAACTTCAGTGTTCTCTCGAGGTGTGATCTTGCCTGGCAGCCCCAGAGCAAAGCGGCATCCTTGCCTTGTCCTGGACATGGTGCTCCTACCTCCTGGGCCACCCAGGACAGGACCCCAGCGTGGCAGGCCGGGGTGTGTGCGCAGGGGGCTGGGGAGTGGGGAGGGGGGCAGCTGTGTGCGCGGCCCCTGAAGGTTTGGACGAAGAGCAGCGGGAAGGGGCGAGGCCGGGGGTGGGTGTCTGTCACTGCGGTCGGGGATGAGAACGGAGGTGCTCACGGCTGCTGTATCTTCGTCTGGAGGAGGGAGCCCACGTGCCCTTTGCGAATGGGAAGGGCTGTGTTCCCTGCTGGAGCCACTCCCACTCACTCCCCCTGTGCAGCCCGCCCCCTGCCCCGGTCCAGGGTCCCCGCGCTGCCTGGGAGGGACTCTCAGGTGGGGGCGGGAGGGCCAGGCTGAGGCGGTCTGGGGACAGGCTTCCTGGGGGTGGCGCCTGTTGGCATCCTGAGGTTGTAGGGAACGTCACCCTGCGGAGGCCGTGGGTGTGCATGTGGGGGGAGTGGACACGAGAGGCCTCGGTGGGTCTGTGTGTTTCTGGGACAGTGAAGGCGAGGGCCTGGTGGGTGAGGGCCAGGCCTAGGGAGGGCTGGCTGCGTCCTCCATCTTGGGGCAAACCTTACCCCCCCTCCCTACGACCACGAGAGCAGGAGAGAACTCGGGCTTTCCTTAGAGCTTTTGTCATTATTTAATTATAATAGAACAGAACAGGGTGAGGGGCTCTGAAGTGTTTGTGGGACCCAGGACAAGATATGCGCTCCTGAGTCCCCGACACCCGGGTAGCCACTGGCCAGCCTGCCCCAAGCTGACCTGCCGTGCGCCGGGCTGAGGCCCCTTTAAATAGCACCGTGCATGGGCGCCAAGGGGAGGGCGACTCCCGGGGGTCCCAAGGACAGCCTCGCTGGGGTGACTCCAGCTCTGCCTGTTCCCCTCGTTGCTACCATCCCCCCCCGCCCCCGCCAGCTGCTTGGTGGGCTGGGCCGGGCATAAGGGTGGCCCTGGGCACCTGCTCTGCCGTGCTGGGAGCTCTTTCCCAGGCAGGCCTGGGGGAGCACAAGGCCCCCACCCCATGCGTGGGCCCCTCCAGGTGCACGAGGGACCTCTTGGCTGTGGGGGCATGTCACTGGGCCACTCCAAGGCAGGGTCTCCAGCCGGTGTCCCTGTGCCCCCGTGTCCAGGCATCAGGCTCCCCTGGAGGCGGTGGGGGGCCGCAGAGACTCCTGCAGCCTGACCCTCACGAGGCCACAGCGCTAGCCCACCCTCACCCCTGGGGAGGCACAGAGCAGAAGGTCTGGAGAGTGACCAGCTCAGGGGGCTGGGCCTGGAGTCCTGGGTGAGTCTCCTTTCCCGACCACAGCCACACGGACAGGGACACCTCCTGCCCCCAGGTCGCGCAAGTCCTGAGAAGAGAGCAGCAGGGCTGGTGCAGGCAGGGCTGGTCACCGGGCTCAGCCCCGGGGCAGCCCCCACTGCCTCCCCAGTACACGCTTCTCCGGGGAAGGCACCCGTCCGGGCTCCTGGTGGAGGGTCTGAGGGACTCAGGCTGGCCGAGGAAGCCGGTCAGAGGGGCCAGCGGCAGGGTCCGTCCTCGGGGCTCAGAGGCTGGGGTCCCTGCGGGCTGTTGGCTGAGGCCCTGCGGCCCGGAGACCCTGGCCTGCTCGGAAAGACAATTGTGGCATACTCTGTCTGTTCGGGGGCACAGGGGGCGGGAGGCTCCGGCGTCTTCTCTCGCCACTGGAAGTCCAGCTCCCCGTAGTCCACGGTGAACACAGGCGCTGCAGAGGGGCCCTCCTTCTTTAGGGAGAGAAGGAGAGAGGCGTCAGCTGTCCCCGGGGGGCAGGCAGGCAGGTGCACACCAGCACGCGTGCATATGCGGGGCCAAAGCAAAGCCAAAGCAAGGCCGGGGCGGGGCCCGTGCTCCCGACCCTTTCTGGGGCCTGCTGTCCCCATGCTCAAACTCAGCAGCATGGCTGGAGACAGGCGTGGCAGCTCCTGAGCCCCGTGGACCCCACGCTGCACCACCCCGGGGGCGGCGAAGGGAAGGAAACTCACCAGGGGCTCCTCCTCACTCCCACAGGCACAAGCACCTATGAAGAAATGCATCTGGACTGAAGAGGCCCAGGACACCCCCCGGTCCACGAGCTGGTGGGGGTGGGGGTTTGTAGCCCCTTCCTCCCCAGGGGCTCCCACCTGGGGTGACCGAGGGTCCTCTCAGCCGCCCGATGGTCTGGCTAAGCCCACTCCCCACGCAAGGACACTGAGTCCCTGCTCATCAACCAGAGTTCCCCCGTGGGCCGCGAGTTGCGCGGGTTGGACCGCTGGCGTCCAGTCCCCGCCCCTGCCACGGGCGCTGCCGTCTCTGGCCACAAACCCCCGACTGAGATACGCGCCCACGGCAGGCGCCAAACCCACAGCACAGCGGGCGCCTCATCAGCGAGGCCGCGGCGAGCGTCTCTCCAATGGAGGCCACCCAGAAATGCCACATGTACCCCCTCCCGTGGCCAGCAGAGAAGTGAACGCCCACTGGGGACTGGCCACAGGGGTGCAGACCTCGTGGCCGGCGAGCAGGGGAGATCGTGGAGGGCAGTGGCTGCCGGGGGGCTTGTCTGGGACCCCATGGAGCCTCCTGTTCTCTGGCCACGTGTCCCCCGAGGTGCCTCCTGGCCCAGGAGACCACGACCGGGCCTGCAGAGGAGCTGGCCCCGGGGCTGGGTCCCCTGTGGGCTCCCCCTTCCAGCCCCAGCCCCAAGCTGTGTGGGACCGCCAGGGGGCCAGGGTGTGTGCAGAGTGGGGGTGAGCGGGGCTGGCGGGGGCCTCACGGCAACCACCCCAGTGGCTGTGGTTGTCAAAGGCAGAGCCCAGTGGCTGTGAGAGGCGCTTCCAGTGTTCTGTGGGCTGTGGTGTGGCCTGAGGTTTGGAGGAGGCCTTGCTGTGGCCAGTGTCGGTGGCTCAGCCTGTTGGGGGGTTGCTTCCTGCCTTTCTGTGCGACCTCGGCCACTGCCTTCCCCCTCCGCAGCCCCCTCAGACCCCTCCTTAGAGCCGGTGCCGGGGGAGGGGACCCCAGAACCTGGGGCGCCCACTCCAGCCCCAGGTCCCCGTGGAGGGGTGCTCACCATGGAGGGCACTGGGCGCAAGACTGGACGGGGAGGATGGTGAAGCAGGGTGGGGGTCCCCGGTGCATGAGGCTGGGGGTGGCGCTTTGGGCTCTGACGGGCAGGAGATAGCAGTGGGGTTGGGCCGGGGCCTTACCTTGGGCGGCCCTGGGGAAGGCAGCGGCCAGGACCCAGGTCAGCAGTAGGAGGAACAGGACCCCCACCAGCACACTTGTGATGCCGATGACCAGCCCCTGTAACTGGCCAGTGAGTCTGGGTGGGGGGCTGGGGCTCTCTGTGGGGGGCTCCAGGGTTCTCTCTGGGGGGCAAACGGACAGAGACTCATGGAGGCGACTTAGTAATGGGGACACAGGGAGGGGGACTCAGGGAGAGACACAGGGAGGGGGACACAGGGAGGGGGACTCAGGGAGGGGACACAGGGAGGGGGACTCAGGGAGGGGACTCAGGGAGGGGACATAGGCAGGGGGACACAGGGAAGGGGACTCGAGGGACTCAGGGAGGGGGACTCACGGAGGGGACACAGGG
>NC_058405.1:192816031-192820450 GCF_002201575.2 Neomonachus schauinslandi
GATGGGTGATGGGGGAAGTCAGCCCCTGTGAGGGGGAAGGGGTGATGAGGGGAAGTCAACCCCTGTGAGGTGGCCCATCAGCACAGTTGGGATTTGGGGAGACCAGGGATACGTTGCGCCCACGGGAGCGAATGCCGTGGGCTGAGGCCCCTGCTGTGCTCCTTGGCGGGAGGCGCCAGCCGCCCCCTTGAGTGCTTGGAGCCTGTAGAGTGAACCTGGGTTTTTAAAGGACTGGAGAGACTAGAGGAACAAGGTAGTAACAGGTGAGGAAGGAAGGGGGCCGTCTGGTCTCTGGTGGTCAGAGTCACTCGGGGTCGTGGGCTCACACAAACCTGCTGGCAGAGGAACATTGCAAAGTGTAGCCATGCCCTCTGGGCACGTGTAATACCTAGAGGGGCACGGTCCTCTTGCCCCATTTTGAATTCGGCACAATTTGGTGCAGGTTACGGAAAACCTTCCAGTGCTGTAGCCGGACATGAGCAAACCAGCGCGCCTGTCACGTCAGCTTGAGGGGCAGGACTGGGCAGGAGGGCGTTAGAGAGCGGGGGTGGGGTGGGGGCAGGGTGCCCATCACCGCCCCGCAGGGACACCTGGTGCCCAGCGGTTGTGTGTGGGAGCACTGAGTGGCCGGCGCACGGGGACCCAGGCACAGACCTGGGTGAGCTCCGACCTCTCCTGGGGGCCCTGTCCCCACGTCCAGGCTGTGCCAGGGGACCCATGGTCCCCCGTTCCCACCCCCCTGCCATACGCGCCCTTCCTGCCCTCACTCCAGGCTTACAGGAAGAAACAGAACTCGCCCCGTTTCCTCCTCCGGAAGAAGCGCAGTAGAGTCTGTTGAACTTCAAGCTCCAGAGCCAAGGTTTGAGGCGAATTCCCGAAGGGGGGTGTGTGGAGGGGAGCTGCGTCCAGCTTGCCGCCCCCCATGCCTCACTCCTTCCTCACCCCATGCCTCCCGCCCTGGAGCCCGGCTCGGCTTTGTCCGGGGGCCGCATAGTGGTAGAGAGAGCACAGACATACCTGGTCAACTGCCTGGCATTGGAAGGCGGTGGGTCATCGGAGGGGAACGGGCTCTGACAGACAGCAAGGAGGGCACGGCTGTTCTGGAAGATTCCGCAGAGCCTGGAGGCAAGGGCCGCTGCGTCCGCCCGCCACGGTCTAACTGGACCCCTCAGCCGATTGGTGTTGACAGTAATAGCGTTCTAAGGCTATCATCAGGTAGAGTTACCCTCTGGCAGCCTGGGGCTTTGCGGTGTCAGTGAGTGACCTCTGTTCAGGAACTACTTGGGGCTATTAATGACCACGTTCCCCAGCGTGCTCATCAATGGAATCTCCTGAGTCACAAGTGATGACCAGCAGCCCAGGGGGGCGACCGGGGGAACACGTGTTCATGGGTTGGTGTCGTAAGGGACACTGGCTGGGTTCGCTCCACTTGCTCGTTTGGCGACCCAGACATCCGTGCTTTGTGTCGGGTTGGACCCGTCTTTCTGCTCGGTCTGTGTGGTCAGCTCTGGAAACGCCCTACGAGGAGTCTGTGCTTGGCCCTGAACGTCCCGTAGCTATTGGTCACTGTGTTTTCTCTGGGGAGGGTCCCATGACTGGCAAAGCCAACTCGATCACGGGGTCACAACAGAACAAGACCCAGACCCAATAAGTAGTTGTGTCTGCAGACACGACTGGGCTAGATCCCCTCCCCCACGCTGGGGTCCTGTGTCACTGAGGACGGGACTCAGTGGTGACAGTGGGTGCACGCAGTAGGTGGGGTTTGGGCTCCCCTGTCGGGACTGGTGCTGGCTGCAGTCTGGGTGCCCATCGGTCGATGTGGCCCAGGACCTCCAGCGGCCTGGCCTCTGCTGTGTGCTCGGCCCCCCTGCCCTCCAGAGCGGTCACAGCCACCGCGGGGGCCCCAGAGGGACAGGACGGAGTGCGGCGAAGCACTGAACCCCGGCGCTAAGGACCTTTGCGGACTTAGGAAATACACACCTTTCCAACTGTGAAAATAAGGATGTGTAGTGTCCTGAGATGTTCTGGCTCATGAACGAAGTGTTTAGGGGGATTCGGACAAGCACAAAGCTTTACACAAATTCACATCGGGCGGTATCCCGGGGTGGAGATTTACATGCATATTTTGATCAGAGGGAGGACGGACGTGTTTAAGTGGCAGGCAGGGAAGATGGGGGCACAGACCGGTCCCCCTCGGGCTCCAGCTTCCTCCGGTGGCTTGTCCCAGGTTAGCAGCATCACAGTAAGCTTCTAATGTGCGCAAGACTTAACGATATGGGGAAAATTTTGCAGAACACATGTAATCCAATTATCTTAGGTTTATTGGGCACCTGCCATGTGCTAGAAGAGCAAAACCATGAAGGGACCTGCTGCCAGGAGAGCCCGTGAGCTCATCAGCCGCCCTGGCTCCTGGCCTTGCGTGTGCCGGGAACATCTGCACTCAGCCTCCGGCGCTTCTGGACCCCGGGGCGGGATGAGTGTGCAGGCCTCAGGCGGCGGTGGTGTCCTGCGTGGGGAAGGCCACCTCCGGGGGGCCCTGTGGCTCCTTGTTCCTCCCCTCCAGCATCCGAGCCCACTCGCCGCGGAGCCTGGGACAGCGATAATTTTAGCCTGTGAGTCAATGTCTCAGGGCCGGGTGGCAGCCAGGCCTCTGTCGGCACCTGAGCACATGTTCCAACATGGCCCAGCAACCCCCCACCCGCCCCCGCCCCTGGGCTGACAGCGTGACTGTGACCTTGTGGGGTCCCAGAGAGCCCTGCAGCCTCCATGGCTTGGCCAGTCCTGGCGGGGGGGCCACATCCCCACAGGGGGGCCTCACTCGGGTCTCTAGCTTGGAGAGGGAAAGTGCTTTGCCCAGGAAGCAGCTTCTGTAATCTTCTGAGGCCCAGAGAGACTGAGCCATGTCCTGAACTGGTTTGTTGTGTGGGAGTATGTGCTCACCGAGACTCGACAGAGTCCCCAAGGTAGGCCAGGGCCTCCCACCGGTGACCCTGTTGGAGCGTTCCCTCCTTCCCCGTGCTGCCCGCCTGCCTTGCCCACCTGCCTGGGAAGGTGGCACATTGCTGGGACTCCAGCAGGACACACAGGGGCGACCCGGGTGGGAAGGGCCTGGCCATCCGTGAGCAGGCAATGGCCATCCGACGGCTTCTGGCCCTGCTGTGTGATTTGGGCTGGAGGGTGCAATGCGGGCTGGGTGCCTAGCTCCCGCAGACCTCAGGGGCTGGAGGACAAACTGGTAAGAGGCAGGTACATGGACACTTGTTCCCACACCCAGGGTCCTAAATGAGGAAGGCGCCTCCCAGCAGCAGGCCCCCCATGTGAAGGCCCCGTTCCTGCCCCTTCACCGGGCCACAGCTGCTGATGGCTGGACCCGGGGCCACACATCGAAGAGCCCCTGGTTCCTGGGGGCCCGTAGGATGGCTGAGGGGATGCTGTCAGGAGTTGCTGTTGTCCAGGGGACAGGGCACAATCTTTCTGGCTGCGGTCTGTGGCCTAATAATCAACCATATGTCCCCCACAGAATGTCACTCCACAGTCTGTCCTTGAGCAGCCCAGACGCTTGGTGACTAACTCGGCCATTGCTGACCGCACTCTCGCTGTCTGCCCCGGAGCCCATCCCTGGGGCCTGCACCCCTGGGCAGGAGACCCAGAAGCTTCCAGGGCCTGATGGCATGTGTAGGACAAGGTTGAGGCTATGGAGACCGCAGGAGGGAGCTGAGGGCTGGCAGGAGGCCTTAGTGCAGGTCTCGTCCTCCCATGTTTGGGCTCTGTGCTGGGACCCCCGCCCTGAGAGGTTAGGGGATGGCACCGTGGCTTCCCATACCGTGCCGAATGGGGGAGATGTCCTGGGGTGGCTTGCCCAGGAGCCGGACCTCTGGCAAGGTCAGCACCAAGTCTGGTCCTACCGTGGCTGCCAGGCATCCTTTTTCCAACTGGGCTCCCAGGGTAGCAGCTGATGGTGCTATTTGGGGATGAAAGCTGTGACCACTTTGGATTATCTGTTCACTTGAGCCCTCGTCTAGGTGCGAATTACGTGCTAATCTGCCCTCCTAGCTGTCCCTGGGACCAGGCACTCTTCAGTCTGCTCAGGGTCACCCAGGAGACCCTCCTCAGCACCCACAGGCCCTGGCCTCCATCCCAGGGATGAAAGGGGGCTTTGGATCTGCTAATGTGTGGGAAGGAGTATGATGCACTCAGTGGGGGCAACTGTCAGAAAATCGGTCTAACCAGACACGGCTTCTTTGACAACTTCCCACAAGACCCTCCGGAGTAGGGGGATGGGGGAATGTGGAATGGGGTGTGGGATGGAGGGATAGAGTGTGGGATGGGGGATGGAGGGGTGGGGTGAGGGATGGAGGGATGGGGGGGGGGAGGGGGGGGGGGGGGGGGGGTGAGGTCAGCCCCGGAGGGGAGGGGGGG
>NC_058405.1:192820550-192837575 GCF_002201575.2 Neomonachus schauinslandi
GGGGGTGGAGGGGTGGGGTGAGGGTTGGACGATGGATGGGGTGAGGGATGGAGGAGTGGAGGGGTGGGGCGTGGAGGGGTGGGGTGCTCCCCTCTCCCACCTGGTGACCAGGTGGTGGTTGTAAGCTGAGTTAATGTGGTGCTGTTCGCAGTTGTATTCCCTCCTGCTGTGACCGCTGACCTGCGGGGCTGTGCTGGTGGCCGGTGGGGGCTGGGGCTATGAGCGGTAAGGGTGGAGGTGGCCCGGCGTGGGGGGCTCCTATCGGCAGCAGCCCAGGCCTTGCTCTTCCGCGAGCTCACCTGTCCAGGGCGCTGCTGCAGGTCCTCGCGGCCTCGTTCTGCAGGTGTTTTGCATGCAGCTCGATTTTTTTCTCCCAAAACATCGTTATCACACCGACATCGAGGGCTACTCTTCCCGGGCGCTTCTGAGCATGGCTTTTACTCATTTTCTGGAAAAGGGAAAATTGATGGGACTTGGCGTTTTTGCTCTGTGGGTGGGACGGCGTGGTAACGACCATGGGGTTGGCTCAGCCCCACACACCGGACTGTCCCCCGCTTCTGTGAGCGCCCTACAGAAGCGGTGTCGGGAAGTCAGGCGTCAGAGGGCATGCAGCTGCATGCAGCAGGCGCTCTGTCCTCCGGACCGTTTCCTGCATGAATGCAAGTAGCAGCTAACAGCAAGTCCCGTTTGAGGCTTTGGGTTATTTCAAACCTAAATAAGGCTCTAGTTTTGTTAGTGCTCTGTGTGGGTGGCCTCAGGGAGTCCGGCTCGGAGCGGCATTGTCTGGAACACCGCCGCCGTGCGGCCCAAGCCGGGAGCCGAGCGGCCGAGCTAGGTGGCTGAGCCCGAGGCAGGTGCGGAGCCACGCTGGAAGAAGGCTCGGAAACAGCCAGGGCAGACTCAGGTGGTTGGAAGATACGCTTCCTGGACGGCGCCCCTGTTCGCCCGCTTTTAGAAAGCTTGACAACAGCTGTGGGTGTCCGATGCGCGCCGTGGAAGCGGGAGACGCAGGAACCGTGGCGATAAGCCGGGTGTGTGGATGCATCTGCGGCGTCCCCGCAGCAGAGCCCCCACAGTGGGTGCTGGAGCCCCGCCGTGAGTCACGGCAGAGTTCCCGTCACAGCGGTTTTACTTCTCTTCCTTAGCTCGGCGCCCCGGGAGAAGGCCGACACGGCGTGAAACGCTGCTGAATAGTGAGGGTAGAATTAAGTACAAAGTTACTTTCTTTCTGGCAAAAACTGGGGAGTCCAGAAGGAGAGAGCGGCCCGTCGTCGAGCCTGCTGCGAATCAGTAATTAATAAACATCTAGCGGCAGGCCCCGCGACACCCTGGGGAGCCCTGGATCTGCCAGGGAGGTAGGCACCCCTGCCTGCAACATCCAGGTCTGCCTGCGCCCGGCGCCGGCCCAGCCCGAGTCTCACAGCACAGACAATGTTGCCCCAAGCGTCTGCCCCGAGAGCGGTGCCATCCGGTGTGCCACGGGGCGCTCGGCTTCCGTCGGCCGAACGTGCCCTCGGCTCGTCAGAGATGCCTTCCCATGATAATGGAGGGAGGTCAAAACCCAGCCATGAATGCAGAGCTTTGCACACTGAGTTACTTCTCGTGGACGGAAGTGAGTCAGACAGCGGAGAAGAGGAAGCCCATCTTGACAGGGACGCGAGGCGATGCTCACTCCTGGAAGGAAGTCCTGCAGAAAGCTTCTGTGTGTGGGGAAGCAGGTCGGGGTGGACACAATCACAAAACAGCAGAGCGGCCCAGGGTGGGTGGAGAGCGGCAAGCAGGAAGGACACCAGAGGGTTATGAGATTGTTACGGAAACCTGGTGGATGCCTCGTAACTTACTTGGTGTTTACCTGGACAAAGGAGGAGCTTTTTGTACTCATCAGAACAGTGCGGTTCTGTCCCCACAATAGACACAGATCAATGGAACAGGACAGAGAGCCCAGAAATAAGCCCTTTGCTATGACAAAGCAGGAAAGAATATGCAATGGGGAAAAGACAGTCTCTTCCACAAATGGTGTTGGCAAAATGGACAGCCACGTGCGGAAGAATGACACTGAGCCACTTCTCACACCACACACAAAACTAAGCTCAGAATGGGAGTCCTGAAGCCATAAAAATCCTAGAAGAGAGGTCAGGCAGTAAACTCTCTGACATCGGCCGCAGCAACTCCCTTCTAGACACGTCTCCTGAGGCAAGGAGGACAAGAGCAAAGTGAACTTTTGGGACTTGATCAAGATAAAACCTTCTGCACAGTTAAGGAAACAGTCAACAAAACTAAAAGACAGCCTGGGGAATGGGAGAAGATATTTGTGAATGACATATCAGATAAAGGACTAGTATCTAAAATAGATGAAGAACTGATACAACTCAACACCAAAAAACGAAACAAAACCAAACAGTCCCATTAAGACTGGGCAGAAGACATGAACAGACATTTCTCCAAAGAAGGCATCCAGATGGCCAACAGACACATGGAAAGATGCTCAGCATCACTCATCGTCAGGGAAACGCAAACCAAAACCACATGAGACACCACCTCACACCTGTCAGGATGGCTAGAATCAACAACACAAAAAACAACAAGATTGGCAAGGATGTGGAGGACAAGGCACTCTTGTGCGCCATTGGTGGGAAAGCAGACTGGTGCAGCCACCGTGGAAAACAGCATGGAGGGTCCTCAAAAAGTTAAAAATAGAATTACACTAAGATCCTGAAATTCCATGACTGGGTATTGCCCCCCCCACCAAAAAACCCCAAACCACTACTTTGAAAAGATAATGCACTCTATGTTTATAGCAGCACTATTTACAATAGCCAAGACATGGAAGCAGCCCAAGTGTCCATCGACTGATGAACGGATAAAGATGTGTCGTGTACACAATGGGATATTATTCAGCCATAAAAAAGACTGGAATTTTGCAGTCGGCAACAACACGGGGAGCCCGAGACTGCGTCCCGCTCCGGGAACTAAGTCACACAGAGCAGGACGAATACCGCAGGATTTCACTTGTATGTGGAATCTAACACACGAAGCAAGTGAATAATCGCACAAAGAGCAGAATCAGACCCATAAACACACAGCGGGGAGGGGTGGAGGGTGGACAGAAGGGGCGAAGGGGCGGGAGGTGCCGCTTGCAGTTACGGAGCGAGTACGTCCCGGGGATGAACGCGCTCAGTGATCCCGCGATGGCGTCGTGTGGTGACAGGTGGGCCACACGTGTGGCGAGACCAGCACAACGTACGCTCCTGTCCAGTCACTCGGCTGCACGCCGAAACTCACTTTAAGTGTGTGTCAGCGGCACGCAAATAAAAATAAGGAGCTTTAAGGTGACATTTTATAAAACCCATCTTCTGACATCGTGCTTCACACATGTGTCTTCCAAAGCTGGAGGCTTGTGCTTCCTCGCAGGAAACGGAGCCGCTGTGCTCAGGGCAAGGGGCAGCCGGGCACAGCTGGGACGCGCTGGGGGCGCAGGGACACGGGCGCAGACCGAGAACAGCGAGGCGGACAAGGGGCCGCCTGCCGTCAGGCGCTGATCCTGGCTCCACGGGTCCTGGCTCCACGGTCAGACGCCTCCGCCCGCCTGGCCCTTCCCGCTGGCCCCGTGGCGGGACCTTCGGGACCAGGGATCCTCAGGGCTCATAGCGGGGAAGAGGCTAGGAACTTTCACAGCTGTTTGACAGGAATTTCATGTGGATTCCATAAAAAAAAATCTGGGGCTTGTATTTGATGCCTTTTAAATGTCATTTTCTACCATTCATTTTATTGTGTTTTACCAGAGTGCCCATCCATGACGGATTGGACACCATCAGGCCACGGACAGTGGCTCTGAGGAACCCCGTGGGCATGCTGTCCAGGCCGCTTCACCGGGGGCTTCTCTGTCCACCTCACGCCTCTGCTGACCGCTCCTGCCCTGGCTCCCTCTGCGTGCCCACTGACCGCGAGCAGCCCAGGAGCTGTGGCCACAGGCTCGAGCTGGCGGCTCCTTCCAGAAGTTGAGGTTTGGGGGAAACAGTGTCCCTGCCTGCCTGACCTATCTTAGGGACCCCGTTATTTCCTCTCTGGCTGCAGGGATCCTTCTTGGAAGCATCCACAGTGTCCAGGACGGCTACACCCAGGAAACACCTACAAAGTTGGAGCCCAGAGCAACGTGCAAACATCTGTTAAGTGAGCAGGACGTGAATGAAAGGCTCATAAGGAAAGCATCGTGAAGTTGTGCGGGGCTTGGGCCAGACCTCAGGGTGATCGTTGGCACTCAGCCCCTCCTGCAGCCAGCATGCGGTGGGGAGCCCTGAGGACCCTCCTGACCCCAACCCTGTGACCTTTGGGGGTGAAGGCAGTGAGGGGGTTTCCTGCCTGAGTCCAGAGGGTGTGGAGGTTGGGAGAGAAGCCCCCTCCCCAGGGCCTCTGGGCTCTATGCCTGGGTGGGCAGGGTCGGGCTTATGGCGGGGGGTGGGGGGCCCTGTGGGCACACACAGCAGAGCCCGGGCCCAGGACATGAGCCCATAGGTGGGGGGTGGTCAGCCTGGCAGGGCTGCACCAAGCCTGCTCTCTGGGGGTTCTTAGAAGCAAGTCAAGACCTGTGTCCCTCACACTTAATCAGGGTCAGGAGGGGACTGCAGGATTTGGGGATTCTCAACTAAGAAGCCGAGACTTCTGTGTTCTGACAACAGGAAGTATGGGACCCAAGAGGAGGGCCCCTGGGCTCTGGAGAGTGACTCAGTGCTGTCCCCCAGGCCTCCAAAGAGGGTGGGGTGTGGGCACAGGACAGGGGTCCTTGGAAGGGGGCAAGGGTTCTGGAACAGGCAGGGGTGCAGGGGGGGCGGGATTTTCTGGGAGGAGGGGACGGGTTTCTGGGAGGAGGAGTGCAAGGGTGTGGGGAGGAGGAGTACAGGGGTGCTGGGAGGAGGGGGTGGGGATTCTGGGAGCAGGAAGAAGCTTTGAGAGGAGGGCAGGGTCCCTGGAGAAGGGCAGGGTCCCCAGGAGGCCAGCTTCTGTGTGTGTCTCCTGCTTCCTGCTCAGCCCTCGGAGTGCTCTGGTCTCAGGGAAAGGTGGCTGTGGAGCCGTGGCCATGGATCTATGGCCTGTGGAGCTGTGGCCCATGGAGCCGTGGCCGTGGAGCCGTGGCTGTGGAGCTGTGGCCCATGGAGCTGCGGCTCGTGGAGCCATGGCCCATGGAGCCATGGCCCATAGAGCTGTGGCCGTGGAGCTGTGGCCTGTCCATGATGAGCTGACATGTGGCCAACAAGCCCACCACCACTGGTTGCCCGGCAGACTTAGTTTCGTGGCTGTGCAGCAGATGGACTGACGTGGGCCCGTCACCAGCACTGCCCCTGGGGTCACCCTCACTCGGCTTCCTGATGGCGGCTGACCCTTGGTCTGAAATACTCCTGGCTGTAGGGCTGGATGTGCCAGAACACACCAAAAATTTCAGTTCTACTATTGGTTAGAGAAGGGTCCAGTCAGGCTGCCTAAGTGTCCCCTGTGACCGATCCTCTTGGACTCCTGCTCTCAGGTCACCTGTGAGGGCACACGGGTCCTGAGTCCTGTGTGAGTGCCCGCCGTGGCCTGGCCCGGGTCTCCGTGGGCAGCTCCAGCACCAGGTTCTTGGAGGAGGCTGCAGCCCCCCGAGCCCCGCACTATCCTAGGAACGCCCCTGCGGTCGGGGCCCAGGGAGCGACACCAGGCCCTGTGTCCCTGCTCGCATCTCAGGACGGGCCCTCCCATAATGGCTGGCTTCCATCCTGATGGGGAGGAACACACCGGCACCGTCCCAGTTAACGGAACAGCAGCGTTTGAGACACTTGCCCCCACACCCACCCCCAGCGGTCCACAGGGAGCTTGGGCACCCCTCTGGCGTCTGGGCAGAAGCCCCCGAGAGAAAGCAGGGCCTGGTGTTGGATTCACGCACGGCAAGTAAAAGCTCGAGGCTGCTATCCTCTGTGGGGCACCCGGAGGCTCGGCCCGGCAAGCCCTCCTGCGTAGACACAACCAGCCAACAAAGGGAAAACCGGAAAGCCGGCAGAGGACACAGAGCGCCAACAGACCCTGGAGGCACACATGGGAGGAACTCACTACCAGAAATTTGCCTGGAAAAACTCTAGTTCTCGTGTGCCCCATCTCCCCTCTGCTGTGCTCATCTATGGCGGCCCCCAAACTCCAAGCCTGGCCCCTGCAAGGTTAGTGTCCTCTGGCAAACCGGACAGAGCTTACTTTTCAGGTGCTCCTCAGCCAGATCTCTGGGCGTCAGAGGGCGTCTTTCCCAGGGTGGGCTTCCTCTGCGCTCGCTCACTCTTTATGGGCTTCGTGACGTGGCATTTGGCATCAGTTCAGTCACTGGGAAAGATGAGCTGCCTCCTGTCTGGCCGCAGACTCTGGAGACATAGTTTGGCTCCTGGCACACGGTTATTTTTTGGCGGCCATGCATCCCTCGGTCCTCCGTCCAGGAATGTGGAGTCTGCTGGGCAAGCTCCCTGCTAGATGGCGTTATGGTGGACAGCTTTCTCCTCTTGAGACGCTGCTCCCAGGGAGCCCGGTGGGGGGACAGGGAGCTGGAGGGCGAGCAGACTGTGGCGCCCGGGCATGACCGCCACCCAAGCGTGCGGGCTGGCTGAACATCACGCGGGGTCACAGCCCTGTGTCTTGGGAACGGCAGCCTTCACACCTGATACGCCGCAGGTCACGTTAAAACAACAACCAAGACGCACCCAGTATGGCACCAGGGATGTTTTGGGTCGCCCTGCTTGGTGCCGGCCCACGGAGGAGACACGGGGGCGGCGGCCCGCCCACCAGCGAAACCAAAGTGCCCGTCTCTGACTCAGAGCAAACAGTGTGAGAGACCCCTTTATTTTAATACGTATGAGTCAGGACCTCTGGAACAGGAGTCTCCACAGTGTGCGCGGATCCTGCATCCATCACGGTCGAAAAGTCATCAGGTGTGCCTTCCTTCCCTCGGCAGGTCATGAGGCATTTGTGTTGAGCGCAAATTATTTGTCCAGTTGGAAAACCAGCGCTATTGGAGGCATTTGGGAGGACACATTCTGCCCCAGGTGGAGGCTTTAACTTCCCTGGCTTCTCCTCCGACCTTCCCAAGTCCGGTGCATGACCCAGGATGACCCAGGGGTTGGATCTGTGATCCGACAATCCTGCAAAAACCCCCAATCGGATGATGAGGTGGTCAAGTTAAAACAAGACGCAGGTTTTCAGCTGCATGGAGGCAGTGAGCAGAGATGGCCCGCCAGTGATGTGTTTGGAAAAACCTCACAAAACAGATGCCAGGGAAATGACAAGTGTCTACCACATGCAAAGAGCTTTTGCAGGAAAATAAGGTGGAGTCCACTTGCAAATGGAGCAGGAAAGGGACAGGAGGTCACGGGACAGCAGGGTGGCGGCAGACGGGAGGCGAGAGGCGGGGCCCTGGGTGCTGGACGTGCGAGCCCAGCTCCTGGCAGCTGCGAGGGGCTGGCCAGTGAGTGCCGCCGTCCTGGTTAAGTTGGGAGACACTTGTGACTATGTAGCGAGCCAGGCGATGAGGCGCTTCCTTAGGAGAAACGCCTTCGCCCCAAACGTTCCCGCGTGTCTGTGGGTCTGTGGTTGGTGAGTGCATGGACGCAGCAGCCTGGGGAGTGGTGGGCTCTGTGGCTGCCAGGTGGCACCTGCCCAAGGACTCGGCGTCTCCTCCCGCTTCTGGAATTCCACCTCCGCCAACAGATGGTGGTAGAAGACCAGGAAGCAGCGCCGGCAGCTCCACAGAGCCCTCCCTTAAAACCGGGGAACCTGGCCACCTCCTCTGTTATGTCTGTGTTAGCCGCCCCGTGTGGAGGGAGGGTCCCAGGACCCTCAGTAGCCCCCAGGCTTTGGGGAGGCCGGCGTGGCCCCCGTGTTTGTGGCCCGGCCTCCCCGCCTCCCGGAGGCTCAGCAACCACGCTCCACGCTCCACGGACGCCCAGGCAGGGTCCCCAGGGTTCAGCAGCCTGCCCGGGACTGCTCTCTGGGGGCACGTGGGTCCCCTGGCACTCAGCCTACCAGCCCGGTGGCCGCAAGCTGTCCCTGGGCAAATCCCCAAACAGAAACAGCCCCCTGTCCCTCAGACCACACCATGCTTTCCCACTGGAACGCTGCTCCCAGGGGCAGGGTTTGCTGCCGTGCTCACCGGAGTGGCATCCAGGCTGCAACAGTCTTTGGCCATCGAAGGGATGAGTGCCCAGAGCTGTACGTGCTCCCACGGAAGCAGACCCCAATGCCATGGGAGCTCAAGGTGCGAGAGAAATCGCAGAAGGCCCCACAGAGGAGGTGGCGTCTGCATTGGGTTTCGAGAGACAAGTGGGATCTCAGCAGCAGATCAAGGAGGATGGGGAAGGGAACTGTGAGGCGGGTGGAGGGGCTGGGCAGGGCAGCGGGAGGAGGGCAGGGACTCTTCCCCCACCCCCTCGCCGGTGTCTAATGCCCTTTACTGACCTGGCTCAGTGTTGGGAGCGCTGAGGGGCAGTGAAGTCTGTGGCAAACGGACGCCCAGTCATGCAGGAAGGGGCAGCTGGCCATCAGCCCAGGCTCACTGATGCTCGGAGGACACTTCTCAATAGAAGCTCCAAGTCTGGATTGTTCAGGTGACATCCAGATTTTAAGTGTTGACACTATTTAACATGAAGTCACCGAGCCAGACAACTGCACAGGGAGCTCTGGGCGCCTGCAGGGACCGTGGGGGATCCGGGCTCCGGGCGGAGACAAAGCCCCTGCCTGGAGACGCCCAGGAGCCCCGGGCCCGTCGCCTCCAGCCGCACTGTGAGGGGACGGCCGGGAGAGGACAGACGGACACACAGGAGCCGGGCAGCTCACAAATCATGGGGTGTTGGGTGGGAGGTGAGTTTTTATTATCAGTTTCCTGACCAGAACCACCTGTCAAGGGAGTTTTTCCTAGATGCTCTATTTTTTCTAGGCCAGCAGGAATGCGGTCTGCAAGGATTTGCGGGCGGGCGCCAAGCCTGTGCCGAGGGAGACCACAAGCATCACCCGGCCGCCTCCTCTCTTTCCGTTTCACCGACTGGGCTGCTGGTGCACCAGCCCCTTCTTCTGGAGTTTCTGAGCCCTAGCTGAGCTGCCCAGGGGTGGCCTGCTGGGGTGCATGCCAGGCCTGCTGCGACACCCCACCCCTGCTCAGGGACCCCTCCCCAGCTGCGGTCGGCTGGGGTGACAGGTGGTTCTGGCTGAGGCTGCCACGTGCAGCCTTGACAGACCCTTGACGGGGTCAGAGGCCCAGGTCGGGGGTCAGCCCCCAGGGGACGTGTCCCCTCTGCCCGAAGGGGCAGCTTGCCTACTCACCGTCCCCAGGGGCCACTGGCCTCGTTACAGTGCTGAACAGGAGCTGAGTGCTGGCCGACCCCAGCCAAGAGAAACGAGGGGGTGTGCACGCGTGTGCACACACACATGTGTGTGTTTGGCTGTAACTCAAAGAGGGGCCGGGAGCCTCGCTCTCGAATGTCCAGGGATCTTCCTTATTTTCCATGTGGCGTATTCTCCGCGCCATGTGTTGGCATCGAGAGGCTCCCTCCTAGAGCGGCCCTGCCCTTTGCCCTGTGTGGCTGGTCCTGTGGACTTGCCGGCGGCAGCCCCAGCTCTGGCGGCCAGGTGCCTTGTTCCGCAAGCCCAGAGCTTCGTAACATCTTTGCTGAGACGCCCTGGTTTGCTTGATGTAATTTTTTATTTAAATAGAGCTATTTTCCCCCAAAACTTACTTCAGAAGCTGTATTCCTCCTCCCAAATGTCCCCGGCAGGAGTACGCGGAGATGAAGCCCACCAGTGTCACCATCTTGCCGGCAGGGTTGGGTCTCCGGGGGCTGCCGGGCCACACCCCGAAGCTTTCCCGGCCTGGGGCCAGCGGTCAGGCTCTCCCCACACCCCGAACCTCCTGCCTCCTAGAGTGCGGCCAACTTCTCCCCAGAGATGTACCAGAAGGGGGCTTTGGGGACAAGGGGATAAGGACTGTGGGTTCAGATGAGAGGCAAGTGGAAATTTCGTGTCCACATTGCGGGAAGGACAGGTGCCTGGGGCGGGCGCCTGGGACACATTCTCGGCCTCAGAGGGGACCAGCCCTGCTCACGCCTGAGCTCGGGATTCTGCGGTCCTGACACAGAGACGATAAACGTCTGGTGGTTTAAGCCGCCCGTTTGTGTTCATGGCCCTGGAGAGGCGCCCCTGACGGTTAGTGGGTCTGGAGGCCATGAGCTAGCTTCCAGCCTGTTGGCCGGATGATCCCACCCGGGGACGACCCCCAGTCCACACCGGGGGCGCTGTCCTGCGGGGGAAGCCGCTCCTGCTCTCTTCCAGGGTGGGCCCCCGGGGAAACGAACAAAGTGCATCCTAGGTGCCCGTGACACCGAGGCCAGGGGCCACCTAGGGGCCAGCACCTGGACCCGGTGGGGCCACCTGCACAGGGCAGGAGGCAGGGGAGGAGCAGGAGCGGGAGAGGGGCTGGGCTGGGGATCCAGTTCGGGCTCAGCTCCTGGGGCCTGGAGAAGGCCAGTGCTCCCACAGAGGAAGGGTCAGCAGGGGCCCCTGAGGGTGGAGAGCAGGCCCGGATGGACTCGCCGAGGCCAGTGGCTCACCCCAAAGCTTGAGCTGTGTCCGGGGCTCCCAAGCAGGGGGCAGATCCGGGGCCTGAGGTGGCACGGGGCTCAGCATGGGCCCTGAGGCTGAGAGAGGGGTGTCGAGCACAGGCCTGGCCCGGCGCAGGGCTGACGAGGCGTGCCGGCCGCCCCGGGCAGTGTCTCCAGGTCCCTCGAAGTCCCGCTGTCTGCGCTCTGTCCCCGGAGGGCTCCATGGGCACGCGGGCGCCCAGCTGGGCGCTGAGTTTCTTCCCCAGCACCGTGCGCGGGCTCGGTGTCGTGATGTGGCCGGGGACGCCACGCGGGGGCTGTCTGCCACCTCTTGTCACAGCATGGATGACTCTGACGTGTCCCTCCCGTGTCCTCTCCGTCTAGGGCTCAAACCACAGAGGCCCCCCTGCTCCTGGGCCGGCTGGATGCTGGCGCCCCGTTTCCCTCACCCGCCCTTCGCCCTCGCCGGTCAGACGCTGTGTTTCTGAGTTCCGCGGTTCCTACTGGATCACTGACTATCATTTTCATTGTGGTTGAAATGTTCTTTCTTTTCATTCAAAACGAGCATAATTCTACCCGCCCTTCAGAACTGAGTCTGCTGTCTTGGACACCTGGGCCATGGGGCGGGCTGGGCTCGCTGCCTCTGTGAGGATGAGGGTCACAGCTCCCTCTTCCTGAGCGCGCAACCGCGGAGTGCGTCCTGGGCGTTTGGACGGTGTGTTGTGCAGATGGTGTGTTCTGTCAGGCTTTTGTCGAATAAAGTTAATCAGGTAAATTCCAAGCTCTGAGTCCCCGACTCCCTGACCAGTCCCCGAGGGCTGCTGGGAGTCCCATGCGTGTGTTTGAGGTCCGCAGCTGAGCTGGGGCTCCTCTCCTGCTCCCCGTTCCAGGACCCCCCACCATGGTGGCCGCCCAGCCGTGCTCTGGTTCTTCGCACCGGCTGGATGTGGGTTTTTCTAAGGCAGGTTTTGTCTCCCTGTGTGGGGCTTGCTGCTCTCAGGCAAAACACCCCCCAAAAGAGAAACATGTCCAGCGCATGCCTTCCTGCAGGGACCATGGCCTTGCCAGTTCCTGTCTGCTTTTGGTGGTTCCCCAGTGCTTTCTGGCTGTTACTTTAAATCTGCCCGGGGATGTGATGGGAGCGAGCTCAGTGGGGACGGACCCTCGGGCCCTGCTCTCACTGGGTGACTTTGAGCATGGCCAGCCCCCAGGCAGCATCCCCACACTCTGGGTCCTCGTCAGGATATATGACTGAAACTCCTGGCGGGTGCTGACCGGGACTGGAGTCCCGGGAACCTGGTCGCCGGGCTAAGAGTTCCTGGCCTCAGTTTCCCCATCTGTGCACTGTAGAGCATGCAGAAGAGGACTTTGCACGCAGGGATGCTGGATCTTACGGGCTCTGGTACGATCCTTTGCTGGAAGTGTTCTGGGGTTGGGCAGCCCCTGCATTTCTGTCCAACCCTACATCTCTCGAATGTATTTGATAATAGGATGCAGCTCTAGTTTGGGGAAGGCCTATCAACGTCCTGGGGCACATGCTTTGACACTTTGGTAAACAAGCTGAATATTAACATCATTCTAGATAATCTGAATTTCATCCCCGGACCAAACAGGACCACCGTCTACTCTAAACTGCTGATTTTTTCTGCCTTTATATTCCTCGGACTCTGATTTTTTCATATATTAACATATTAATATATTAATTTTTCATTCTGATTCAGTTTCAATAAGCCCCCCTCAAATGCAATTAGCTGCTGTAAGTACATAAATCGACTACTCTCTAAGGGGAGAAATAGAAATTCTACTCAGCCAGACTTGGGGAAGTAGAGAAAACCCTAACCTCCGCAGAGCTAGGTGACGTCAGCTCTCAAAGCTGGTCCAGGCTTGAGAATTATTTATGGCCCTGCTGGCATGTCCCCTGAATGTCTGTCTCCACGTGGCGATGCGCTTCCAGGCTGCCGAGGCCGTCCTCACTCTGCCGCACATGCAGTCGGGGCACGAAGCATGTCTTTGAAGCACAAACCCCAGGAACTCAGAAACACTGGTTACAGGTGAGCAGGTGCACAGCACTGAACCAAAACTCAGGTTGGAAAACCACCAAAAGTAAAGACAGAGACCGCGAAGGGCAAGCGCGGGATGGGAGAAGACATTGTAACAGGTTTGGGAAGAACGTGGGAAGAACTTGTACAAATCAAGTGGAAGAAGCAGATGAGGGACTTGAAGAATCGGCCCACGGACAGGAAGAACAAGGGGCCCAGGACAAAGTGCTGGCCCCACGCGGAACGTGGCCACAGTTAGACCCCACGACCCTGTGGTGGCCTGTGGCCAACAGGGAGAAGGCCGGAACATCGAGTGTTGGCGGGGATGGCCTGGTGTCTCCCGCACTGCTGGGGACCACAGGTGTTTATGGCGCTCGGAACACGGCCTGATGATCATACACGTGCACAGCCTGCCCAGCAAGTCCCCTCCTCGGCACGTGCACAGCGACCCCCCAGAACCCAGATGTCCTCAGCGGCAGACCAGTCAACGGTGTGTCGTATTCAGACGATGGATTGTTACCCAGTGACGGAAATCAGCAACACCACCTACAGAACAATGCATTTGAATCTGACGATGGGAGAGGAGAGAAGCCCGGCCGGAGGCACAGACGCGTGAGGCTCCCAGCGTGCGGAGTCCAGCGGGTCCCTCGGGGGCCCGGGCCGGGGTCCTCAATACTGGTGATGAGCTGCACGCAGGGAACGCACACCCCTTTCTGTGTGCGTGTCGCACTGGGTCAACCCCGAAACAGTTCACACTCTTTAAATGGAGTGGAATCATTCGAGACCGTTGACTTCAGCCACTTTCCAGCTGCAAACTTGGCCGTTTCAAAACGGAAAAGGTGAAACAATTCTGCTATTCACAAGTTCCTGGGGCCACATAACTGGACAAGCTGTACACAGGTGTTTAATTAGTAGGAGAATGTGCTAATGAGGAACTGTTGAGTTGGCAAAATACGTTGTAAAAGCCAACCTCTCGGCACGGGCTTGCGGGCATCAGAAGCCACGTCGATCTGTCAAGTGACCCCAGTGTTCCATCCAAAACGGGTATTTCCCTCTAACAGGTATTACTGTCTGCTGTTCCAAACAGCACAGGCCATTCCTGGGAGATGTTCTCCTCTCCTGGGTTTTTGGACGCCTTCTACTCTCCAATCCACACGAGAAATGGAAAGGGCAGATGCTCTCCTTTAAGCAGGATTGTAAAGGTGGAAGGGTGGCTTTTCCTACATACACACACGGGGGCATTTTCTTTAAAGATTTTATTTATGTATTGGGGGGGGACAGAGCAAGAGAGAGAGAGCGAGCGAGAGAGCACAGAAGCAGGGGCAGAGGCAGAAGGAGCAGCAGACTCCCCTGAGCACGGAGCCAATTAGGATTCGGGACTCAGCTCAATCCCCATCCCCAGGACCCTGAGATCATGAGCTGAGCCGAAAGCAGACCCTTAACCGACGTCGCCACCCAGGCGCCCCGACGTGGGTGCATTTTTTAAAGTTGAAGTAAGAGTAGCCTCATTGTGTGTGTGTTACCGGAAAACGGAAGGAATTCCTGATTGCTCATTTTAGAGAAGCTTCATTGTGTGTCCCTGTGGGTGACTCAGACGACCACGTGTCTGTGCCTGGGCCACGGGGAGCCGCCTCACCTTGTGCCATCACACAGATGGACAGGTGTGCAGGAGTCCAGACTCCTGGAACCTGCCCCAACCCTGGGGGCCTGGAAGAGAAGAGCCAGGATGGGCCTGCAAACGCCCCGTGGCTCCAGGCGTCCCTTCCAGTGCATCTCCTGACGACCAAGTCTGTGGCACACCCAGAGGTGGGCGAAGGGGAAAGAGAATCTCCATGACTACGGGCCGGGGAAAATTCCTCAGCAATGACACCGGAGAGCACAAATCATCAAGAAACAATACGTGCAGTGGGCTTCGCTGAAACCCAACACTTCTGCTTTTTGAGAGACCCCGTTAAGAGCATGAAGCAACAACCCACAGATGAGGAGAACACATTTGCAAATCATGGATCTGATGAAGGACTTGTATCTTGAATATATAAAAACTTCCCGAAACTGAGTGACAGGGCAGACACAGGGTCTGACCGCCACTTCACGGATTCAGCAGCACGCAAAAAGATGCTCACCCTCCCTGTGCATTAGGGGCATGCACAGTAAACCCACGACACATAGCTTCTAGTGCTGGAGTGGAAGCATGGGTCCTGTCCAGCACTGGCGAGGCCGTGGGGAAAAGGAACGTGAAATTTTGGAAGACGGCTTGGCAGTTTGTTACAAAGGTGAACATGAACCTACACCATGGTGCAGGCATTTCCCTCCCAGCAGTTTACGCCAGAGAAACAAATGCCCTCATGCAAAGACCTGCAGGCGAATGACCCAGCAGGTCCATTTGTAACGACCCCAGAGAGAAACCTGAACAGCGTTGGGGAACCACACAGCCCGTCCTCCTCCTCCCTTGGGGGGCTCCTGCGGGCGGGGCGGGGCTTTGGGGTGGGCACTCTACACCAGTTGCTTTGGAAAGCTGCAGGTTTCCAGAGAGACGCACAAGAAAGTGCTCAAACTCTTGTGGGACAAACAGAGGTAGAAATAACCACCACGACAAAATAAAAATCTTTGTGATAAGAAGCAAGGAGTGAGGACCTCCTGCCCGTTTCATGCCACCCGGCGCACCGCCCGCCTCGGTCATGTTGCTTCATTGCCCCGAGGTCCTCCCCGTGCAGAATCCGAGGGCCGCAGAGCTGGGGGCTGGGGCAGTCCATGCCTCACCTCCTGGCTCTGGGGGCCTGGGTTCCTGGGCTCCTTCCTTCCGCCCAGGGTGTGGAGTGCTTCTGAAACTTGTCGGATTTGATTGGAAAGAGATGCCCGGGTGTGCTGACCATTCCCCACGTGCTGACGAGCTCTTAGAAATGTCCCAACTTTCCGTGAATCATTTATAACCCTGTGATTGGCCCCCTCTCTAAACGTCACGCTATCTGGCCCCGGAATGGGGCTTTGCGATTCTCCATCTCACAGGACGCCCCCCCCCGCCCCCCCATCCCATTTCACAGCTCGGGTAGGAGAGCCTGAGACACAGGAGGCCATTGGAGTGTCTCCTGGAGATAAGAAGGGAATCGTTTGAATGAAGAAGGACCGTGCTTCCGTAAGCAGGAGTAGGGAGGTAGGTTGAAAGAAGGAGCAAAGGCTGCGGACATCACAGAGCCAGGCCCTGCCCTCACTGTGCCCCTGGAGCAGGAGAGGCTGCTGCACACTCAGCAGGTGCCCGTGTGAGCGGTCCAACCTTTGTTGCGGGCACGTGTGGGGTTGTCGGAAGCAGTGCTGTGTGGGGCTGCCGGTGGCAACACGAGGGAGGCGCCCTCAGGGAGGTGCGCTGGGCTCAAGCCCAGGGCTGGCCCTGGCGGGCGGAGCGGGGTGCGTCCTGGACGGAAGGAGCGTCTGCTGGGGTGGGGTGGGCGTTCAGGGAAGGGGAGGGGGACTGGAGCCCTGGGAGCCGTGTGGCCGGGCAGTGGGCTGGGGTCCGTGTCAGGGCGGGCTTGGGTCCCAAGGAGTGGTGCAGGGGCAGCTCAGACCTCACAGAGGGAGATGCACGCAGCTGAAGTGGTTGCTTGTGGGGACAGGCCAGCTCATCTGGTCTGAGAGTAGAGATCACGGAGCACAGTGGGGGGGTGACAGTGCTGAGCTCTGAGCGGCAGTCGGGGGCTGGGGATTGAGAGGTGCGGGTGTGGTTTGCAGGGACGGTGGCCGGTTGAGTGGACGCACCCAAAGGGACATTCTTCTTGGGGATGAGCAGCTGTAGGAGGGAACAGGGTCCGCTTTCCTGCTCTTTTTCTTTGATGTTTATGGTTGCTTGAACAGTGTCCCGAAGTGTATGTCCACCTGGAAGCTCAGAATGTGGCCTTATCTGGAAAAAGGGTCTTTGCAGGTGTCATCAGTTAATTCAAGGGTGGACCCCAAATCCAAGGACTGGTTGTCCTTCCAAGAAGAGGAGACACGCGATGCAGGGGAGCAGTCGTGAGCAGACAGTGTCTCACTTGCTGGCAACCCCCCACATGAGAGCGAGGGACTGTCCCAGGACGTCCAGGACGCCGGCCCTCGCTGCTGTGAGAACACCTCTACGTGGTTTTAGCCACCAAGTCTGTGGCCACCGGTTATAGCAGCCATGGCCACCAATCAGCATTAACTCCATGGCCGTCGGGGGCCAACCATCCCTTGATGGCTCTCATAGATTCTGCCCCAGGGCCAAGTGTCCCCAGGTTAGGATTAGGGTTAGGGTTAGGTTGAAGGTTAGGGTTAGGGTACGGGTTAGGGTTAGGGTACGGGTTAGGGTTAGGGTTAGGGTACGGGTTAGGGTTAGGGTTAGGGTACGGGTTAGGGTTAGGGTACGGGTTAGGGTACGGGTT
>NC_058406.1:0-39414 GCF_002201575.2 Neomonachus schauinslandi
TTATTCAAGTCACCCAGTCTGTGGTGTTTGCTTATGGTAGCCCAAGCCACTAAGACAGTGAACACTGGTTAACCAAGAGAGTCACATTTACTCTTTGGGCCTCAGAGCATTGGAGACTCTCCATCCCCACTGTGAGACCCCAAGCCATCCTCTCAAGAAGGTTCAGCAGGGATGGTGTCTAGATGGCAGTCCTGCCTGTAGGGTAGGAGAGGTAAGGAGACAAGTGATCCCTGCAGAGAGGCTATTTGAGCACAGTTTTGGGGCAGCTTCATTTGGGACAGGCCAAGCCTGGGTGTCTCCAGCCTCCAGATGTGGAAGGTCAGCGGGGGAGGGATCAGTGTGAGGCCATGTGTAGGCTGTGCAGCAAGCATCCTGAGGAGCATCCCTCCATGGACTTGTCCCACAGAAGTCCCACTGCACTTGCCTACAGGTCCACCTCTGCACGTCAGGTCCTGGTTCCTGCTCAGCATTTGCCAGGACCCCTTGGCCATTGGCACACTGGACACTTGTTCAAAAGCAAGGGGCTATAACTTGCAGAGAAAGGAGGGAGCAAGAGACAAGACCCACGTGGGGTGTGACCCTCTGGCCACTGTCCCCCACCCCAGTAGGAGAAGCATGGCCATGATTTTGTGAGACTGTAGCTTCCAATCTCTGGAGAAGCAGATTGATGTCCTGCCAGCCCCAGCAGATGAGCAGGGGTACCTCATCTGTTCTCAACAGAAACCAGGCTAAAGCCCACCCCCTCCTAATGCCCCTCAGTCCCAAGCCCCCTTCTCCTTCCCTGGGCCAACACCCCCCAGGTCTGAGCTCCTAAGGCCCCCTTTCATTTTCTTCCCAACAGCCCTCCCTGAGGTGAGTCATTGAGAGAAGGGGAAGGGAGGAGGGGTTAAAAATGGAAGGAGAGTTTAACGCTACCCCCTACCCCAGGCTACGCTCTGGGCAAGAGGACAGCAGGGTGCTAACTGCTGATACACAAGCAGATACCAGCACAGTTCAAGCAACCTGAGAAAAAGACAAGCTGAGAAAAGGCAGCAGGTGAGGAGGGTCCCATGGGGGCAGGTACACGGTAGACTCCTCCCAAGGGCAGCCAGGCCTAGTGGGGAGCATCCTGCTGCGCATCTGGGGACCTAACTTCAGGCATTCCTGCCTCTGTAGTGCCGTGCAGGAGCTGAGGACTCAGCCATGAGCATGGTCCTATAGACTGGGTACCACAGTGACTTTGGGAGCAGGACTGGAGCTTAGACACTTCACCTGTATAAGGAAGGGAATGTAGTTTTTTCCAAAGGGGGAAAGGTGAGTTTGGTGGCAGGGGAGCCTGGGGAGAGCAGAGAGGGGACATGGAAACAATGGGAGAGTGACCTGGCATTTACACAGCATGCGACAGTCTTGGAGGGTAAGAAACAGAGGGAGCTGCTTCATGGAAGCTTTGAGAGGCTCTGGGCACAAGCAGGGGGCATCAGCTCTAGGGGATGTAAGCCGCTCATGATTCTGTCCCTGATCACAAGACCTGGGGCAGCCATCAGCAGCAGGGGCTGCCGCACTGTCAAGATACTGATGGGAATGTGAATTGGAGAGGAGCCCCAGGGGATCTCCACGTACATTTGAGAACTTGCAGCTGGTGTAGACGCCCTGCCTGCTAACTCTCCTCCACAAGGCCAGCCTGTTTGATCTCTACCTTCAAGCATTTCAATACAACAGACTTCCTCTGGTGCCTATTGTGTCCAGGATTGGGGGAGTCCAGTGGCTTTCCTGCAGCCTGCTTCATGCATTCCTTTTCTGGAAAGGTGGCTTCCATTCCCTCACCTCTCCCATCTCTCAACACTGCAGTCAGGATCTGGTGTGGTGATTAGCAGCCTTCATGTAGCCAGTCCCAGACAATCCTCCTCCCTGACTTCTGGGCAAGGGTCCTGACCTTTGCTGACCACACAATCCTTGTGGGATACTCTTCCAAATGTCCCTCTGGCTTTCCTCCTCTGCCCAGGGGCTGCTGCCCCCACAGGGAAAAGTTCCCTGGCTACCTTCAGAGCTTTGAACACACACACACGCCACTGGAGAATGCACCCAAATATAAGTGAGATCATACAGTATTTTCTTTCTCTGTCTGACTTATTTCACTTAGCATAGTGCCCTCAAGGTCCATCCATGTTGTTGCACATGTGGCTTCATCCGTTTTCTGTGGCTTCAACCACTTGTGGCTTCAATTTGCTGATACCTGCCCCCCAAATATGCATCTATATACCAGACACATGTTCTAAACTCCAAACACACATATTCAAACTGCCCACTCAACACCTCTGCTTGGGTGTCCCACAGAGAAACAGAATGTACAGCTTTTAGTACACATCCTCTTCCTATAATAAACTGTAACCATGAGCATAGCAGCTTCTCAGTCTGTGAGTGCTTCCAGCAAATCCTTGAACCTTGGGGTGTTCTTGGGCCCCAAACTGCAGTCTCAAGCCACACTGTTCACTTGCACCTTCCCTACTCAGAACCCATCCTCCCTCACCTGGTCCAGTGAAATTCTCTCCCTTCCATCTCTCTCCCCTTCACTCTCTACGCTCCAGCCACATCAACTTTCTCTGTCCCTGAAACATATCAAGCTCGTTCTGATTCAGGGTCTCTCCCACTAACCCCCTTCCACCTTCCAATGGCTGACTCATCATCCAAGCTCAACTCAAACATCACTTCCTCACAAGCCTTTCCTGACCTTACAACCTAAATCACCCCACCTCCCAGGCCCTCTTTCTGTCAAGCCATTGGTCAGGGTCAAGGTCTCATCTAAAGGCTTGACCAAGCTCAGTCATGTGGTTGTGGCCTCTTCATGGGGTTGCTTCACAACATGGTAACCAGCTTGCTCAGGGTGAGTATGGGGCCAAGATGGAAGCTATAGTCTTTTTTATTATTATTATTATTGAGGTATAATTGACATAAAACAATATGTTAGTTTCAGGCATACAATGTAATGGTTTGACATTGTGTGTGTTGTGAAATGATCACCACAAATCTAGGTAACACGTGTCACCATACATAGTTACAATTTTTTTCTTGTGATGAGAACTTTGAAGATCTACTCTCTTAAATCTACTCTCTCAAATATGCAATACTGTATTATTAACTATATCCGTCATGCTGTATATTACATCCCCATGACTTACTTATTTTATAACTGGAAATTTGTACCTTTTGACACCTTTCACTCACTTCACCTCCCCCACCCTCCACCTCTGGTAACCACCAATCTCTGTATCTATGAGCTCAGGAGTTTTCTGTTTTGTTTTGTTTTTGTTTTTAGATTTCAAATATAAGTGAGATCATACAGTATTTTCTTTCTCTGTCTGACTTATTTCACTTAGCATAATGCCCTCAAGGTCTTGCCTTGCACATGGCAAGACTTCATCCGTTTCTGTGGCTGAGTAATAGCCCATCTGTGTGTGTGTGTGTGTGTGTGTGTGTGTGTGTGTGTGTGTGTGTGATCTCCCACATCCTCTTTATCCATTTTTCTGTCTGAGGTTGTTTTCATGTCTTGGCTATTTTCAATGATGTTGCAATGAACATGGGGGGGGGCATATATATTTTCAAATTAGTGTTTCTGCTTTCATTGGATGAACACCCAGAAGTAGAATTGCTGGATCATGTGGTATTTCTATTTTTAATTTTTTGAGGAACCTCCATACTTTTTTCCACAGTGGTTGCACCATTTCACATTCTCACAACAGTGTGCAAGTTCTCCTTCCTCTACATTCTAGCCAACACTTGTCAGGTGTGAGGTCATATTTCATTTTGCTTTTGATTTGAATTGCCCTGATGATGAGTGATGTTGAGCATCTTTTCATGTGTCTCTTGGCCATCTATATGTCTTCTTTGGAAAAATCTATTCAGATCCTCTGCCCATTTTTTCATCTATTGTTTGTTTGTGTTTGCTATGATTTGCATGAGTTCTTCATATATTTTGGATATTAACCCCTTATCAGATATATGATTTGTAAATATTCTGTCCGACTCCATAGGTTGCCCTTTCATTATGCTGTTGGTTTCCTTTGCTGTGCAGAAGCTCTTTAGTTTGATGTTGTCCAGCTTATTTATTTTTACTTTTGGTCCCTTTGCTTTTGTTGTCAAATTTAAAAATCATCACCAAGGGCGCCTGGGAGGCTCAGTTGGTTAAGCGACGGCCGTCTCAGGTCATGATCCTGGAGTCCCAGGATCGAGTCCTGCATCAGGCTCCCTGCTCGGCAGGGAGTCTGCTTCTCCCTCTGACCCTCCCCCCTCTCATGTGCTCTCTCTCTCTCTCATTCTCCCTCTATCAAATAAATAAAATCTTTAAAAAAAAAAAATAAAGCACTGGTCTAATGGAGATGCTTTTAAAAAATTTTTTTAATAAATAAATAAATAAATAAATAAATATCATCACCAAGACCAATGTGAAGGAGTTTTCTGTCTATAGTTTCTTCTTTCTTTATGATATCAGGTCTTACATTCAAGTCTTTAATCCATATTTAGTTAATTTTTGTGTATGGTAGAAGAAAGTGGTCCAGTTTCATTCTTTGCATGTAGCTGTCCAGTTTTCCCAACAACATTTATTGCAGAGACTGTTCTTTCCCCATTGTATATTCTTGCCTCTTTTGTAGTAAACTGATTGAGCATATATGCATTGATTTATTTCTGGGCTCTCTATTCTCTTCCATTGATCTATGAGTCTATTTTCATTCCAATATCATACTGTTTTGGTTACTATAGTTCTGCAATATAGTTTGAGATCAGGGAGCATGATGCCTCCAGGTTTTTCTATCTCAAGATTGCTTTGGCTATCTAGGGTCTTCTGTGGTTCCATGCAAATTTTAGGGTTGTTTGCTCTATTTCTGTGGAAGAATATCACTGGAATTTTGATAGGAATTGCATGAATCTGTAACTTGCCTTGGGTAGTATGGACATTTTAACAATATTAAATATTTGTGTGGGGACACCTGGGTGGCTCAGTCAGTTAAGTGTCTGCCTTCGGCTCGGGTCATGATCTCAGGGTCCTGGGATGTAGCCCCGTATCCGGCTCCCTGCTCAGTGAGGAATCTGCTTCTCCCTCTCCCTCTACCCCTCCCCCCACTTGTGCTTCTCTCTCTCTCTCTCTCTCTCTCTCAAATAAAGAAATAAAATCTTTTTAAAAAACAATATTAACTCTTCCAGCCCATGAGCACAAAATATTTCTCCATTTATTTTCATCTTCTTCAATTTATTTCCTTACTGTCATAGTTTTCACCTTCAAATCCAAAACAGGTTCCATGAGCATGAACTATCTTTCCATTTGTTTGTGTCATCCTCAATATCTTTCACCACTGTTTTTATAGTTTTCAGAGTACATATTTTCACCTCCTTGGTTAAATTTACTCCTAGGTATTTTATTCTTTTTGATAGAATTGTAAACGGGATTGTTTTCATAGTTTCTCTTTCTGATGCTTCATTATTAGTGTATAGAAATGCAACAGATTTTTCATATTGATTTTGTATCCTGCAACTTAACTGAATTCATTATCAGTTATAACAGTTTTTTAGTGGGTTTTCTATATATAATATGTCATCTGCAGATAGTGACAGTTTTACTTCTTCCTTTCCAACTTGGATGCCTTTTATTTGTTTTTATTGCCTGATTGTTCTGGATAGGACTTCCAATACTGTGCTGAACAAAAGTGGTGAGAGTGGGCATCCTTGTCTTTTTATTTTCTGTGTCCCTTAACTAATTGTTGTAATTACAGCTCTTTTTACCACTTTTGTTTTTTAACCTTCACACTAGCTTTATAAGTGATTAATCCACTATCTTTACTCTATGTTTCCGGTGAGATTTATACTTTCATGTTTTCTTGTTCATACTTAACACACTTTCTTTTGAGCTTCAAGAACTCCCTTTAACAGTTCTGGTAAGGTCAGTCTAGTGGTGATGAACTCCTTTAGTTTTTGCTTGTCTGGGAAACTCTGTATCTCTCCTTTAATTCTGAATGATAACTTTGCCAGGTAGAGTATTCTGGGTTGGAAGGTTTTTTTTCTTTCAGCACTGTCTTTTTTTAAGTAAGTTTTTAAGTAAGCTCTATGCCCAATATGGGGTTTGAACTCACAACCCCAAGATCAAGAGTTGCACGTTCCATGAACTCATCCAGCCAGGTACCCGTTCAATACTTTAAATATATCATGCCACTCTCTTCAGGCCTGGCAAGTTTCTGCTGAAAAATCTGCTAATAGTCTTGTGGGGGTTCCTTTGTATATAACAAGATGGTTTTCTCTTGATGCTTTTACTATTCTCTCCTGTCATTCACTTTTGACAGTTTAATTATAATGTGTCTTGGTGGGTGCCTGGGTGGCTCAGTTGGTTAAGTGACTGCCTTTGGCTTGGGTCGTGATCCTGGAGTCCTGGGATCGAGTCCCGCATCGGGCTCCCTGCTCGGCGGGGAGTCTGCTTCTCCCTCTGACCCTCCCCCCTCTCATGCTCTCTCTATCTCATTCTCTCTCTCTCAAATAAATAAATAAAATCTTTAAAAACAAAAAAAATAATGTGTCTTGGTAATGGTGTCTTTGAGTTCATCTTATTTGGAATTCTGTTTGCTTCCTGGATCTGAATGTCTGTTTCCTTCCTCAGGTTAGGGAAGCTTTCAGGCATTACTTCAAATAAATTTCCTGTCACTTACTCTCTCTCCTTCTTCTGGGAGCCCTATAACATATATGTTAGTGCACTTGATATTGTCCTAGAAGTCCCTCAAGCTATCTTTACTTTTTTTTTTCTTCACTAATTTTTCTTTTTGCTGCACTGATTGGGTGAGTTCCACTGCCCTGTCTTTTTTTTTTTTTCTAAGAGAGGGAGGAGGAGGGACAGAGGGAGGGAGAGAGAGAATCTTAAGCAGACTCCATGACCAGCACCAAGCCCAATGTGGGGCTCGATCTCATGACCCTGAAATCATGACCTAAGCCAAAATCAAGAGTTGGATGCTTAACTGACTGAGCCACCCAGGTGCCCCACCACTGCCGTGTCTTTAAATTCACTGACCCTTTCTTCTGCTTCATCTAGTCTGCCATCAAACCTCTGTAGTGTATTTTTCAGTTATTATATTCTTCACTTCCATGACTTCTATTTGATAGTTTCTCTCTTTTTTAAGGTTCTCACTGTGTTCATCCTTTCTGCTTGCCATAATATTTTCATAACTCATCTCAGAAGTGATGCTCCATCACTCCTGCCATTACACAGAGTATGGGCACCATGAGGGGGTCACTGAGGGCAGTTTAGAGGCTTTCACAGGCTCTCATCTTCCTTCATGCTCTAAGTCCTGCCTCTGAGCAGCCCCTACTATCTACACACACTGGGCACTTAGGAGCTGAGAATAAATGAACACCCCACGTCTATGCACTTCTGCCAACATATGTTCATCTCCCTCCTCTAGACTGTTCCCCCAACTCCCAAATGCAGCTCATCAATTCATCTTCAAGACCCTCATCAGAGACCCCAGGGCCTGTCATTGGAAAGGAGTCCAGAGGCTGGTGCTCTTTGGACCCTAGCTCACCCTCCTCAGGCCCTAAGTGATTTTATGATTTTATGATTTTATGTTAATTTATGTAAATCGATACTTTTGTGGAGGATAATTCATAAAGGTTGGATCTTTAGCTAGAAAAACATTTCTAGGGGCGCCTGGGTGGCTCAGTCAGTTAAGCGTCCAACTCTTACTTTCAGCTCAGGTCATGATCTCAGGGTTGTGAGATCAAGCCCCACATCAGGCTCCCAGCTCAGCCTGGAGTCTGCTTTTCCCTCTCCTTCTGCTCCTTCCCCCAATCTCTTTCTCTTTCCCTCTCTCTCTCTCCCTCATAAATAAAAATAAAATCTTAAAAAGAGAAAGAAAAACATTCCTAAAATGTTCTAAATGCCAAAGACAAGGTTGAATATGAGGCTTGTGCATGGGGACATGGGAGAGAGTCCAAGCCAGAGAGAGATCCAAGGAGAGGGATATCACAAGCCCTTTCCTCTGCTGGTGAGGAAAGAACCAACACTAGAGGGGGCACCAGCAAGCCACAGACAGCATCACCAGTGACCAAGCCCAAGAAAGAGCTTGGATCTGGGCTAGGGGAACCTAGAATTTAGCCCAAATGAGGGGTTCTCAGCGAGACAGATGTGGCTATGGACTAAACCACTGCAGCCCGAGTTCCCTCTGTCAGTGCAATGTTCTCCCAAGCAGTGAGAATTAACTGGACCATGCAAAGCCACCAGGGCTCATGGATGAGCACTGTGCCAGCCACACAGGATGGTGCAAGTCCCAGTGGCCCCAGATCCTGGTCTACGGTTTTGTGATTGAAACAAAGCCTCTACCCATCAGAGCTTCAACTGCTGTGTCAGCAGGCTCTTCTGGGCAGCCAGGAAGAGCAGCAGAAGGGTGGTAGGGCCTACACTAGGTCACTACTCCTCTAGAGCCAGAGCCTTGAAAACATGAGTGTGGAGGCTCCTTCCCACCCTCAAACCTGTGAGGTCCAAAGAAGCCCCTGCTCCGGAGTTTGGTGAGGCTCCAGGGCCACCTGATACCCCTCTCCCCATCACCCAAGAAACCAGGGCCCCTGGGGCTTGGGGATGCTGGGCCCATGTGCCTGCTCGTACTTGCCTTTCCTCCTCCGGTACCTGGATGATTGAGGAGCTGTCCGCTCCCAACCTCCTCCCATCGTGTCCTGTCCCTAGATACCACGGCGCTTGCCTACTGTCCCTGAGAGGGCGCGGGTCCCCATCCGTGGTGCTGATTTCCCAGGGTGGACCCGCTGTGGGTCCTCCGCGAAGGAACACAGCGCCGCCACGAGGGGGCGCTGCTCCTCCTTGAAATGCCGTTCCAACCTTCCCTGGATTTGGGCACACTGTTGAAGAGTTCCAAAAAAGAAACGTGGAAATGAAGGTGAGCAAAAAGGAAGCTTGGGGCGGGGGCATCATAGCCATGGACAGGTTCCCAAAATTCTGGTCTTATTCTAGACCCCAAATTCACAGAAAGGGGCTCACATTCCAGAAAGTATCTGCCTATAGAAATTTGGTTCTGACATCTAACCAGATCCCCGACTTCTGGGTTGGAATTTTGTTGCCATGGCATGCAGGTTTGGCCATTTGAGCCCATCTGGAGACCAGCCTAATTCCTAAGACTTATAGGGACAGCAGGGAATAGAGGAAAAGGAGGCTTTGGAATCAGCAAAATTCTCCCCAGTAAGAAGTTGAATGCCCCTGAGCAAGTCACCCACTCTCTGTGAGGCTATTTTGTCATAGAGATAATAGTGCCTCCCAGAAGGGTTTTTAGAACCATCAGAGGCAATGTGTACAGTTCTCACCCCATCACCAGGCAGCTTGACCCTCTCCCACCCTACTGGTAAACCACTGCCACCTGAAACCACTTTTTAGCTGAGAAAACAAATACATAAATAAACCAGGTACCACTCCACATCCACAGGAAGAGAGATTTTTAAAAAAAAGAAAAGAAAAGAAAAATAACAAGTGCTACTGAGAATGTAAAATGGTGCAGCCATTGAGGAAAACAATTTGGTGGTTCCTCAAAAAGTTAAACACGGAATTGCCATATGATCCAGCAATTCCACTCCTAGGCATATACCCCCCAAAGAACTGAAAATGGTACTCAAATACATATACATGTATGTTCACTCTTCTCGATGGACAAAAAATTGAGACAACCCAAATATCCATCAACTGATGAATGGATAAACAAATTGTGGTAGATCCACACAACAGAATTGGGATGGAGGGAGGGAAGGAAGGAGCAGAAGGGGGGTGAAGGGGACATTATTCCTGAGCAAGAGACAGGATCCTGTTCAGCTTTCTCCACTGTGACTTTGGCCAAGTCCTTAGCCTCTCTGGACCTCCGTTTTCTCATCCACAACCTGGGCAACACAGTGATTGTTGGCTTCATGATTTGAAGGAACAGCACAGTGCCTACCACACTAATAATGCTAGTAAAAATAGTCATCGTTATTGGTATGTCATTCCTGCTACCCTGTGATGTTGGCAGGAAGGACAGGAAGTGGATATGGGTGCAGAGAACCTAGGGGGATGGAGCAGGGCAGTGTATGGGACCAAGGAATAAGGGGTGGTCTCCTTAGTGACCGGGGAGATGGCACTGACCGCAGATAGGGCCAGAGGACCCAGCTGGGCTGGTCCTGTACCTGCAGCTTGCTGAGGCTGCCCACCAGGATCTCTGTCCCGGCAGTATAACCAGGCCCCAGGGCCACTCCAAGCTCCCAAGGCCAGACTCGGCCTGCCCCCGCCCCGGCTCCGCGCCAAGCACCCAGGCTGAATCACCTGGGATCCGAGCAGCCAGTCCCCTGGCCCGCAGCCCGACCTGGAGGGGGACAGAAAGGGAAGGGTTAAGCTACCGGCGCGCCGGTTTGGGGGTTGGAAGGGGGAGCTGCCGCCGCCGGCGAGTCGTCGCGATTGGCTCGGCCGCAGGACCCGGGGGCAGCTGCGGGCGGACGGCCGCCCAGACTTCCCGGACGCGCCTGGCGCCTCCGCTGCGCCGCCGGCGGCCTCCGGGGACGCGCTGCCCGGCTGCCTGGGGACAGCTCTGCTCCTGCGCCAGCCCCCCACCCTCCCCCGAAATCTCCCGGCCCCGGTGGGGGGCGGCGGGGACTGTCTTTCTTGGGGCTTGTCAACCGCGGCGACAGCGAGAGATTGTCAGCGCGCTCCATCGCGGGCCCCTAGGAAGGACGCCCACCAGCCAGCCAACATTCATGCTCCTCCCCACAGACTCCTGTAGGGCTGAATCTGTCTGTCCTGATGTCTAGCCATGGGGCAATCTGCCAGGTCCCACGAAGCTGGGGGTAGGAGCTGATCCTTTGACTGATCACATCTAGGAAAAAGCCGGGTCTGATGCTTTCATTCCCCCTCCCAGACCCCAGGAACTTCTCATACCATACAAATAGGGGTGGGCTTGTTCCCTGGGCACCCTGTGCCTGCCAGCCCCCTCCTGTGGAGCCCTCAGCCACCCCACCATGGCCAGAGACTACTCTCACCCTAACCACCATTGGCAGCCATTCAAGCTAGAATCCTAATTGGAGCTGGAAGAGGCTCCAGAAAATCCAAAACTATAGGCTCTAAATGTATGTGACAATTGTTGATAGTCTTGGTTGTTATTTTGAAAAGTGTAGGTATGCTCATGCTAGTGAGATAGACACTGTTGAAAAAGGTATCAATTCAGAGAATGTCATTGCAAATAGAAGACAAGGTTAAGACTAAGATGAGGAAAAGATTATGGAGGTTTTCAGAGAAAAGTTCCCTCCACTTTCTCTGTCTGGACACTGGAGCCATACACCTGCACCACCCCCAGTAGGACTTTGTGGGCCTCAGCCCTGAGCAAGATTTGGGGGAAGGACATGTCCACTTCCTTACTTGGGCCTTGCCCCCTTTTCCTCACCACGGGTGTCCTGGACCTAGTCTTCATCCTCTGCCTCCCTAACCCCACTCCCACCCTGGCCCTGCCAGCCACCCAGTCTTAGCTTCTCCCTCCTCACCCCCTCCAAGGCTACTCTCCCTCTATAAAAGGGCAAGAATCTCCTTCCAGCCACCTCTCCAAGGGGAGGGAGGCAGTGAGGCGATCACCTGTCCCACTCCCTCATCTATCACCCTGAACTGTGTTTCACGATAAAATTACTCATCCTCAGCCGGTGATAAATGAAATCAGTCTAGAGGCGACCACACAGAGTGGAGGTGGGGGTGCCCCATTCAGGGTTTCTGGGCTTGGGTGAGGGAAACCCAGGGAAGTGTCTCTGTGTTAGCACATACCCTGGCCAAGTTAGTAGATTTGTGTACCCTAATGTGTACTCTTGGTAAAAAAGACATGTGTGTGTGATTCTGTGTTTGTGTGTGCTGAGCCAGCCTGTCTGCCCTGCAGAGTGATGATGGTGGGGTGGGGGGTGGGGGCTGAGCCTTGAAGCAGCTGGGATTCAGAGTCCAGGCAAGGCTGTAGAGAGAAGAGGCTATATCCCCAGAGGAAGGGGCTGGAGGGATCAGAAAACTGTGGTGAGCCACGGAATGGGGTGCGGGGACAGACAGGAGGAGGGGCTGAGTGTCTATGAGCTTTGGCTGGTGCTGAAAGAAGGAAGCAGGCAGCCCATGAGCTAGAGGTAGGATGACCAGTGACCATGTAGCTGCAGGTGAGCACAACAAAGCAGCCTCCAGCAGCTTCAGAAGTCAGATGAACCCTTGCCCATACTAACTGGAGCCTCTGGACCTTGAGGTATCCAGAGGCAGGCAACTCTCAGCACCAGCCCCAGGCAGCAGAATGATAGCCAATGGCTCCTCTGGATCCTTCTGGATCCCCTGCTTTCTTCCGCTTTAGGCCCAGGAATCCATGAGACCTCCTTAGCTGATCACTAAAGGATTAATTAATCATCAAAATAATGAGCTCAGGGGCAGGTCTTGGCCCAGAGCAGTGTGGGCTCCTTTGCTAAAGCCAGAGAGGTCCAGAGGACCAGACCCCAAAGCTACTCCGCCACCTGCCACCTGGTCTGTGAAGGATGCGGAAAGAGCACCTGCCACACAGGTTGCTCTAAGGGCACCTGAGATCACGCTTGTGAAAGGCTGAGTCATTGTGACCCTCATTTCCAAGGCCTCCTGAGGGCTGGCTGGCCCCTGGAGTAGAGAGGAGACCCCTCTGGGGCTCATAGTTCAGGTAGGAATAGCAGATTCCCGTGCAAGTCAGAGTCAGAGGTCTGGAAAGGCAGGGAAGTGTGCTCAGAAGTTCAAGGGACAAGGGACTCATTCAGACCAGAGAGATCCAGGAAGCTTCAAAGAGGAAGCAGCATTCGAAATTGGCATGGAAGGATGAGTAGAATTGGGCAGAGGGGACTGGTGTCAAAGTGCTGTTCTGGAATGTGGGTGGTCCAGCCTGCTTCCTTTTCCGATTCCCACACCCGGAAGAAAGGGCCGTGTGAACCATTCACTTTAGTCCCTGGGGGGTGCGACACCGTGCCTGGCACAGAGGCATACTTAGAGCTGACTGAACAAACCAGGGAGAAATCATAAATGTGTGTTCACCTTGCAGACAGTGGAACCATGGAGTTAATGCGTCGAGAAATGACAGGTTGAACATTCTGGACGGTACGGGAGAGGCCAGTGGAGAAACAGCGGGATCTTATGAGGGCTGCCTACAAGGCCACACTCAGGGGAGGCCTAAGACTCTAAAGGGGAGCAGGAGTGGGACAAGAAGGAGGGGTCTCATCAGACAGACAGCTCGAGCCTTGGGAGGAAAATGCCTGGGCAGGGAGTCTGTGCTCTTTGGGCACTGAGCTTCCGGTAGTCACTGCCTTTGAAAATAGTGCCTCCTGGGGACAGATGTCACCTCCCAGGAGTAACACTGGCTTCTAAGCTCCCCGGGGGTGGCTGGGGGTAGCATCCTCCCCCCACATAAGCCTCTGATGTGGGGTTCCCAGATGTTCTACCTTGATGATGGCTGTGCTGAAGGTGGGTGGCATTTTTGTGTGTGTGGGTGGCATTTTTTTTTTAAGATTTATTTATTTGACAGAGAGAGAGAGAGCACAAGCAGGGGGAGTGGCAGAGGGAGAGGAAGAAGCAGGGAGAGGAAGAAGCAGGCTCCCCGCTGAGCAGGGAGCCAGATGCGGGGCTCGATCCCAGGACCCTAGGATCATGACCTGAGCCAAAGGCAGATGCCCAACCGACTGAGCCACCCAGGCCCCCCCGTGGGTGGCATTTTGAGCTGACACCAGGTTCTCTCTCTGAGAAAGAGGTTTACCTGCCACTCAAAGAATGTCTGGCTCATTGGAGCCTTTGGGTCCAACATGTCCCCCAAACAGAAGAAACAGAGCCCGGTTCAAGACCAAGACTCAGGTGGATGGTGCCCTCACTCCCTCCCATTCTGTCCCTCCACCCTGCTCTGGAATATCCCATTCCTGATGCTGTCTGCCCATCTATCTTCAGAGCTCAAAGCCAAGACCCCGGTTTGCCTGCAGGTCAGATGTCCACCTCCTCCAGGTACCATGCCCCAGGCTGCTTTTGGCCAGAGGGCCAGCCCTGATGAATTCCACCCCTCCGAGCTCCCTGTGTCAGAAACACCCTGTCCTTGGAATCCCTGGGCAATGGCAGGCCAAGATCTGAACCCACCTCTGTTTCAGACAATGTTCACTCCTGCCTGTGTTGTGTGTATACACACATTAGCGAATGCATGCCCTTGTGTGGCACGTGTGTGTGTTTATGACCAAAGCTGCTGCTCATACAGTCCACAGAGTATCCACTTTCAGGTAATAAAACAAACCTGGCATCTTTAAAGCTTCTCTCCACTCCCAGGGACTTCCAAGATTGAATTTCCTCCCCTAGTGGCAGCATCCTAGGGCACTGGTGATGAAGCCCTCCCAGCTGAGGGATGGACCCCTCGTCCACGGCCCATCAGGCTCTCCCCACAGTGGACTTAGCCCCCACTCCCAGCTCTTCCTGCTCCAGGCATTGGTGCACCTTTACAGTTCATGTGCTGTGGCCCATTTCCTCTTTCTCTGTCCTCCTTGTCCCCACAGCAAAGCTACTAGTCACCCAAGACAGCAGGGATTGAACGAAAGGTCCTGGAGGTAGAAGTGGCCAGTGGATACCAGGCAGGGAGTGCTTCAAGGAGCTGTGGCTCCCAGGCCCCTGACCACAGAATCCCCTCTGATGCACCCTCCCTGGGCTGAAGTTCAGGATGGCCCAGCCTTTACCAGGCTGTGGTAGGTCAGCAAGTGATGGGGCCAAGGGTCTGTCGTGCTACAGATTGTATGGGCCATGGAGCTGGGTCACATAAGCAGTCCAGGCATGCTTGGAAAACATTCATTGAGAGCCTCTTTTATGCACCAGCTATGGAACACATTGTAGGCACACTCATGGGACAGATGCTTGGACAAGACAGAGCAGCCAGGCTTACCCTCCTGCCAGAAACAACTCAAACACCAGACAAAATACAGAAAACATGGCCCTCAAAACACTGGACATCAGGTGATGAAGGAGGGGGAGTCCCTGAGAGGCCCCAGCTCACTTCCTGAGCATTTCCAGCTGTGGTGCAGGGAGGGGACCCAGCAGTTCCAGGGGTCCCCCCAAGGGCAGAGATGGAGCTGGGAGTCCTAGAAAGCCAAGGCAGCTAGAGTCTGCAGGAGGGAGCACGGGGAGGAGAGAGTCCTAGAGATCTGCAGAGCATGAGGAACGTGCTTGAGGCCGGGAAAACCACAGAGAGGGCCACAGCGAGCCCTGCCCAGAGCTCACACAGGGCTGTGGAGAGTGCTCGGTCCAGCGGTCAGCCTGGAAGACCTCACCTCACTGGGGCGGAGTACCAATTGGGTCTTGCAACAGTAAAATGGGACAAAATTATCCCTAGACCAAACGCTGCTCTAGTTCTCCCAGCAAAGCTTAAAAGCAAGACCTGAAGGGACCAAACTTCTTCCAAATGACTTCCTGATGTCCAGAGGAAAGTACAAGAATATTTTTGAAAATAGTCAGCACCCAGCAAAGTTCACAATCCTAGTCACCTGATTAAAAATCACCAGGCATGCAAGGAAGCAGGGAAATGCAACCCATGAGAAAGAAAATCAGTCACTTGATGCTGACCCAGAAATGACCGGGATGGCAGGGTGAGAGCACAGGGCATGAAAGGGCCCACTACAACTGTCTCTGGGTGTTCAAGAAGCCAGAGGACAGGCTGAATGTGTTAGGTGGGGACCTTCTGAGGCTGCTAAGAAGAGGTCAGTTCTGGGAAGGGGTGGACGGCTTGGATGCGGACAGAGCAGGATCTCTGCCAGGGGGACTTGGGCTCAGACCCAGACCCTGCAGGCGACTGCCCAGCTGGGATGAGCCGTCTCCACCCCACCCTGCAGACTTGGGATGCCTGGCACACAGCAGGTGCTCGATACATATTAATCGTTTTTGTTTAATTCTCCTTCCCATTTTACAGATTGAAACTCAGAGAGGTTGAAGGTCTTCCCAAGGCCAGGCAGCCAAGAAGTGGTAGGTTCAGGGCCCTGGGCATTCAGTCTCAGGCACTCTGTGCAGCACACCTCCAACCACCAGGTCACACCAACCTGGTGGGTTTGAGGTAGGCTTAGGGGTGTAACACCAGTTTCCCAGGAAGCAAGCCAAGACAGGAGGCACATTAGCTGGGAAGAGGCAAATGTCAGTGCCCACACCCTGAGTCCTTCCACATCCTCCATCCAGGATATCTGGAGTCTGGAGCCCCCACCCCAATTTCCCAACCTTGCCTCAGCCTCCCCAGGTTGTGAGTAGAGACAGGGAACCACAGTGGACAGGCTGGGAGCCCTGCCTGAGGGTGCTCATTTCTGTAATTACCGTAATTGCCTTAATCACTGCTTGGGCTGGAACACTCCTCTGCAGGCTTTGCATTCAGCCCCCACCACTGCACACCTCAGCAGCTCCACCTGGGGATACGGATGCACAGCTCAGGGGCACAGCACACACTCCCAGCCACCCCAACAGGCCCCACCCTGCTGCAGCTTGGGCACCGGGTACCTCCATCAGCACCCTTGTCTAGACTATTTGCTCTATGCCAGCCCACCAGACCAAGAGCCCAGTGCTGGACCCAGGAAAACAAAACGAGCCAGGGAGTGAATGCCATGCCTGCAGGTGTGCACACTCAGGGACAGGCGCTTGCTCTGAGTCCCACCCAGGAAGGCACGTTCATACCAAGAGGAGCTGACACACACCCAGATACAGACCTTTCTTTTCCCTTGACCGGGGGGTTGGCCAAGGTGGAGAGCGGTTTGTGGACCTCTGTGATGTTGCTCATAATGACCACTGCCCTTTTTGAGCAAATACCATGGGCCAGGAGTGTGCGGTTGCTTGACCAACCTCCAGTGGTTTGGCTTCACTTACAGAGAGGGAGGGCCTGAGGCTCACAGCACAAGAACTAAAACCCCAAAGCTCCCCTAGCTCCAGAATAGGCCTCAGTGCCAGCTGCAGCCCCTAAGCAGACCCTGAAGGTCCAGGGTCCCACCAGTGAGGGGCTGGGGGAGGGGCGATGAGGGGCCTCACCCAGAGTCTCCCAACAAACAGCAGCTGAGAGTCAGGCCAAGGCAGGCAGTGGGACTGCCGCTGGCTCCTGCCAGGCTCCTGGCAGCATGAGCGATGGCAGGCTGAGCGATAAGAAACTAATAATTTATGTTTCCAGCTCCCGCGGCCCCGGCGCCAAGGGAAGGCTGGGCCACAGCCTCCTCCTCACACTGAGCGGCCGCAATCCTTTATTGCACAAATTATTAACGACCAAAGAATGAATGACTCTGTAATCAGATCAGGGCTGCCAGCACTTTTCATTTCGTTTATTTGTATAAATTCTGAAGCCAGGGTCTAGCCTGAGCTCAGAAAGTCAGTCTCATGCTAGACGGGTGTGCATGGCCCCACCTAAACAGAGCACACCCCCCTCTCACCCTCACCCAGGACTCCACCGGGTGCTGAAGACAGAGGGTATCGAGGAGGGGGACAGGGAGGTTGGTCTGACTGAGCTGGGCCCCGGGGCCAGGGTTGGAACTCTGTCCTTCAGCCTGCCTCAGGGCCATCTCCTCCCCGTTCTCAGGGCCAGGGGCTAGCCCAGGGCTTGGTGGTGAGAGAAAGCTCCCCTGCCCCTGCATGAAAGCCTCTGATCCCTACCTGTCTTTACCCTTCTTCCCCAGTGCCTGCTTTGTTACTCTGATGGTCCAGGCCAGCAGCAGCCCCAGGCTCCGTGCCCCACTCTGTCCGCCTCTCCTGCCTGGCCTCCCATCCTCTTTCCCCTTCTCAGGCTGATCTCTCCCCTGCCCTCCCTTTTCCTGTCCTGCTGCTGGGCTGGGCTGTCCTCCCTTGGGTGCAGGGACTCAGGCCATGAGGTTCCTGTGGCAGCGCGGAGGACTGAGCTGCCTATGGCCCTCTCACAAGCCCACTTTTAATCCCATTGACCTCTCGTTATACTACAGAGCATAAATTCAGATTTGGAGAGCTTATGTTCCATCATAAATTGGGCTGGCAGACTTCCGATCAACAAGATAAAGCTGTCTCCTGTGAGGTGGGTGTTTTATTAGTCTTGGCCTCAGTGCTGCAGGCACTGGGATTGGGGGAGGGGGGTGAGTCCTCTGCTCTGGAACCCTCCCGTGCTGTTTAGAGCAGCCTGATGGTGCCCAGGGATCTGAGTGCTTCCTATCATCATGGGCAGGCACCAGGAACCTAGTCATCCCCTGGACCTGGGCTGCAAATGCCCTTAGACCCCCCTCCCCACATCACCAATCTGAGTGGCCACTACTCAAACCCCAGGCTGGGCACTCGAGGGTCAAGACAGAGGCTCGGTGTGCACCCAGGCATGTGCATGTCTGTGCCCCACCCTCCCTGGTAGACCTTTGAGAACCTGGCCAGAGCCAGAATAGGGTTGGGGGATGGGGGGGGGGCAGCTGGGCCTGCCTGGAAACCCTGGGGGCAAAATGGCTGGAGGAGGGGGGCCCAGAAAGAGGGAAGTCAAACCCCCGGCTCCAGAGATGTGATGGCCTGGTCCAGCTTTACTTGCAGGTATAGACACAGGCAGAGTCCCTACAGGCAGAGATGGGGAGGTCTTGGCAGCTAGGGCCCCTCTGGGCCTGGGCTCCTGCCACTCACCCAGAACTGGGAGTGATGTCTGCTGGCCTTGCCTGCCCCTCCCTAGAGGTCAGGTCTTTCTTCAAAATCTCAGTCTCTGTCAACACCACCTCCCTCTGCCACTGCCACTTCCAGCTCAGCTTCTGTACCAGCCTGCCAGAATCACTTCTCAGTGAAGTCACCCAAATCAGCATCCCCAGGGGGGCTCCACTTGGCCCTTCTGAGCACCCTCGTCTGCCCAGGGCCTCAGCAACACAGTAAGAAACCTGTGGGTCCAGGATATGTGCTGGTGTTCTGGGGTACAGGACACCCTGACAGGAAAGGAAGGTAATCCAGGGAGGCTTCCTGGAGGAGGGGTTGCTGCTGTAAGTCTTGAAGATAAGTAGGTGGTAGCAGGGCCAACATTACCACCATGCACAGAGAGCATAGAACCTGGATCCCTGGTGCTTTTAGAGACTACAAAAACATTTTACTTTTAATTTCCCTTAAAACCAGAAGGAAAAAAATAATATAATAGCCTGCCCTATGCATCCACCCCACAGCCCCCTGAGTCTTTTTCCTACCACCATGCTGTCATCCCCATCTCGCTCACAGTCCCTCAGAGAGCAGGCACCATACTCCTCCCCATTAGCCAATCAGCAAACCTCATATGTGCTCCCTTCTAGATCCTTTTCCTGGCCCCTCTCACCTATGATATTTCTGTGATACTCCCAGACTCTGCCCCCACTCATCCAGTACCTGATGGGCACATCTGGCCAACTTGCTCTCCAGGGGCTCCTTTGGGAACAGTCTGGGACCCTTGGCCTCCAGGCCTTGCCTCTGCCCCTGGGCTCAACTTCCTGTTTCCCTGTCTTCTTCAGTGTCTGAGCATGGCTGAGTTGTTGCCTTTGCCCAGGAGCGTCACTCCCTAATGTCACTATTCTGTGGCCCCATTACTACTTGTGTAGCAACTTCCGCATTTGGGAGTCCTTTCCTCCACTGAGAATTTTTAAATTATATTTTATAACTCTATTGTTATAAAGACAAATATAATCCATGGTAGATATATTATTCAATATTCATTATTATTATATTATTTTTTTCCTTCTGGTTTTAAGGGAAATTAAAAGTAAAATGTTTTTGTAGTCTCTAAAAGCACCAGGGATCCAGGTTCTATGCTCTCTGTGCATGGTGGTAATGTTGGCCCTGCTACCATCTACTTATCTTGAGTGTCTGGACTGAAGCTAGAGATTCAGGTTCATAGTCTGTAAAGGAAACCACAGAAGTACTTATGAAAGAGAAGAGTGCCTAGTGTAGAACGCACCCACTTACCCAGGCACCCATCATCCACTCATTCACCCATCAGTCCCTCCCCCCACCCATCTACCCCTCAACCCAGCCTATGTTTGAGGGGTGGGTGAGGCAGGAATGAGAGGTGAGGCTGATCTGAGGGGATGGTCTCAGGGCATGTGCCCATGAGTGAAGCTCATCTAATACATAGCAAGGCGTCAACTAGAAGCACTAAGAAAAATCCCAATGTATTGAGGCCAAAATCACGGTATCAAGCAGAAGCTGACAATTTGCTGAGGACCATGTTCCTGGATGGAAGATGGGATAACCCAGCAGGAGTTCTGGCTTTGCCCCTCACCAGTCATGAATCACCCTGTCATGTCTCTGAGGCCCCAGGAGCTCAGGAGCCCACATATACCTGCTGGACCTTAGACACACAGTTACTCAACTGCCAACATGTGGCAGACTCATATTTTGGCAAGGCCACCCAGTCTGGAAGAATGGTCTGTCTGTTCTCCTGGAAGGGGTCTATAGCACGCTGACATCTGTTAGCATCTGCATGTACACAGAGCATCAAAGGTCAGGATCCTTTGTCCTGACCAGGGCATGAGGACTCCACATTTGGGGATGCCCATATTCCTCTATGCAGAGGTAAAACCCCCTCAGACCAGCCCCAGTCCCTCCAGTTGCCTCTTCTGCTCCCACTTCCCCCCAGCCTCCAAGCAGCCTGGCCAGTCTACAGGTGGGAAGGCCCCCAAGGCCAACCTGGGACTGTTAAATGCCCTGGAGAAAGTGCCAGGTTGTGGCCTTGGACAGAGCCCTGGAATTGCTGCCCCTCCCCTGCCGGAGGTAGGTGTGGGTCCGGCCTCTGCCGATGGGCTCTGCTCAGGGTCTCAGCCCGTACCAGGCTGTGCTCTTCAGCCTACCCACTTCTGAGACTGCACCTGGGGCACCGTGCATAACTTCAAACGGTTGGACATCACAGAGTTCCTGTTCTCATGGCACAGTGTGCAGGGCCACTCTGCGCAGAAGATGAGTTGACCCCATGGAGGACTTAGGGGTTGCAGTAATAAAGGAACCCTCACACCCAGGGGTGCCTGGGTGGCTCAGTTGGTTGAGTGTCTGACTCTTGGTTTCGGCTCAGGTGGATCTCAGGGTCATGAGATTGGGCACCCGCACTGTGCTCCCCACTCAGCATGGAGTCTGCTTCCCCTCTCCCTCTTTGTCTGTCCCTCCCCCCACCAAATAAGTAAATCTTTAAAAATAATAAAGATAAAGGAAACTCACACCCAGACAGGCACTCACAGATGTCAATGCACTCAGGGCACCCCACAGGGATATCACCAACTCAACCAGCCCTTGGAGGAATGGGCCCACTGGCAAGGAGGACCGGGCCTTGGATGGGGTCAGGCTAAGTCGATGACCTCAAACAGCCAGCCTGGGCTGGACTCGTGAAATCGTGAAACTCACTGACCACCTCGGCTTGCTACTTCTTGATGTGACAAATCCATGCTGTCAAAGTGACTGTTGGTCTTCCTGGTGACCCTGACGGTGGGACTGTGTGTGAGGTACACCGAGACCACCCCTCCTCCCAGCGTAGGCAGGCGCAGAGTTGCAATCCTGCTGGAGCATAGTGGATGAGGCCTTGCCAAGAGGCTTGAGAACTTTTTCTCTCTCTCTCTCTGATGAAGAGGATGCCTGTGGCCAAACTCTTAAGAATCTTCTGGGGACAGGAGGGTATTCAGAGTCCTGCCTGGGCAGAAGCCCAGTGGACAGGTGCTGGGAGAAGAGGTGAGCAGGGATGGGGCTTCCCCAGGTCAGGGAGGCCAAGCTGGGCTGAGTGGGCCACACCAGGATGGACCCCTATATGCAGCCCTCAAATGCTGACACGTGGGTATGTCAGAAAACAAAAGTCCTGCTCATAGGGAGCTCACACTCTGCAGGAAGTCCAACATATTAACAGTTGCTCCCAGAGCCAGTCTGGACTCCCTGTGCAGCCTGGGAGTCTTTCAGAGCTGGGCCTGGAGACAGCAGCTGTAGCCACCCACCCTCCTAGCCCTCCACCAACTGACCCCTCACCTCCAGTTTCCCTCTGCCTCCAGGCTTTCTGTGCTGAGGGTTCCCACCTGAATGTCCCCTCTTCTCCTTCAACTTCCACCTGGCAGTCCTGGCAGAGAGCCCACGGGAGCCCATTCTGCCCCATCATGCTCATCATGCTCAACTCCAAGGCCCCTCCCACATCCAAGCCCACTCCTCCCCCAGTACCCACTCCCCTCCATGGGAGCCTGACTGCTGCCCTGTGACTCTGAGGACAGCACATCCTAATGTCTCTATCAGGACTGTGGTCACAGGTCTGCCCAGGCCAAGACAGGTGACCATGCAAAGAGTAAACATGTGACCAGCCGAGTTGGGATTGACCCTCCAGGGCCTATACCCCCACAATGAGGAGCGTGGGTCCCTAAGGCCTTCATGTGGGATCTACGCTGACTATGAGCTGATGTGGACAGCAAGACTGTGGTCACAGGAGGAGGGAAGCACATTCACATATAAGCACACAGTATGGACACACACGAGCACATAGGAAACCCTACACTCTCAGGTAAGGTCTCCTCGTCTCTCACACTCAGCCCCTGCTGGCACATTCCTGGGACATAGGGGTGTAATGGGACTGGAGCTGAGTCTGCGTGCTGCACCCAGCTCTACTACTCCACTCTGGTCATCTCCCTGACCTGACATCTGAAAGAGGGGGTGACTGGTGCTGCAGAGGCTTGTGCCATGAGGGATGAGGACCACATGGGGCTTTGGCACCCACATCCACCCAGCAGGGCACCAGCTGCATCCGGGGGTCCCCCCAACCCTGTTTCCACCCTAAGCCATGTCCAGGCAGTAGGCTGGCAATGTCGACAGGGAGAGAAAGGGGTGACACCAGCCCTCATGCCCATTCACTGGGATAGATTCTTTTGTCCCTAGGGGCCCTGGAAGACTCTGCTCCTGCCCTTTACTTGGCCCTACCTTGGAGTGGACCCCCCAGGTCCTGCACTCTGGGCCCATTTATGGAGAAAGCATCTAGGGTGTGCCAGGCCTGCCTCACCGTGCTGACCAGGGCACATGTAGCCACATCTTACCCTGACTGCTCTCCTCTGGGCCAAAGGGAACCCACAGATTTTGAGCCCCTATCTCATTTTTCAGATGGAGAAACTAAGGTCCAAAGAAGGGCAGAGAAGACTGGGTCATTCAGTGGCTAGCCAGGAGGACCCAAATCTCAGGCCCCTGCAGAGTCTGCCGTCCTTACCACCTGTGTCAGCCTACCTCAGCATAACCCGGGCCAAGGAGGGTCCACAGCCCCCGGCAGGCTGCTCTGGGGCAGGTGCTGCTCTCTGTCCCCAGTGATGCCAGCAAGTGGGTGTCTTTGTTCCTCCTCAAGAGGGGCCAAGCAAGCAGAACCAGTGGTAGCCAGACTCCGACCCATGTTGCCAGACCAGCAACTTCCTCTGTACGACATCAGTGTACCCAGTGCACCCTGTGTGTTGAGCTCATTTGTGTCATTGTATTTGTGTCTGAGAAAGTGTGTGTGTGTGCCAACTTCTGTGTAACACAGCAGGTGAGTATCATGTAACCAGTGCTCTCTGGCAGCGTGTGCCCTGTGGGTGCCCCAAGTCTGCACACCCACGGGAGAACATAAGGTTGACCCTAGGTCCTATCTCTTTCTCCTTTAAATGGCATATGTTAAGGTCAGTGAACAGACTGGGCTCGGAAACATCTCTACTCCTGAGACGGAGACGGCATGGCCTGCCGCCAGCTGATGGCTGGCCAAAGGTAAGGCATGTCCTAGCAGGGCAGCCCCTCCTGTGTCTGACCTGCAGCTGGAAACAGACACATTCCTCCCGGAAGCTCTGGCCACTCTTGCAGGGAGTCTGGGGGAGCCCCAGCTGATTCACCACTGACCTTTGACCTCACAGGTTAACCCTTCCTAAACCAGACCCTTGCCCCAGCCATGCTGTCTTAGATATGACAGCTGTATCCAAATGGAGCCCATGGTGCAGGCCTGTGTGTCTACGGATGTTTTTGCACAGGTCTTGGTGTCCTTCCTCTGGCTGTGCTGTAAGTGAACACATACACTGTCCGTGCACGTTTGTGGTCAAGATGTCAGCATCTGTGCAAGCCCCTGTCCGCATGCGCTTTTGAGAATGTACCCTGTTGTATGTATCTGTTGCTGGCTTCGGGTGCTTGCCTGAGGACATGGATGTGTACACAAGGATGTACTTCCTCAGAGACGTGTCAGCTGTGCTCACACCTGTGTGGTCTGTCCCTGCATGCCTTCCCGTGCCTGGCATGTCTGGGCCTGCTCTCCCACCCTGACAGTCACCCTTGATGAGCTCAGGAAGACTAAGGCTGAGGGAGCAGGCCCAAGGGTGCACCTGAGATCTCAGAGACACACTGCTTTCCTCTGCATCTCCCAGCCTCACCTCTGGATCCCTCTCCCTGGGGTTCCACATCTGGTGCTCAATAAATGATTGATTGGTGAAGGAATGGATGAAAAGGGGCTCTAAGGGGCACAGTCTGGAGATGGGGGTAGGCAGGCACTCCAGGATGGGAGGGAGGCTACTGGCAGGAGCGCCAGTTGTGGACTGGGTCGGAGAGCTCCAGAAGAGGCGGTCACGGCTGGCCGAGCCCGGGTTGGGGGCAGCAGGGTCTGCGGGCCGCCCCCGCGCGCTCCCCGGGGACGTCTCGGGTCACCGTCTGCACCGCCCGGGCCGCGCCGCCCCGCGGGTTATTTATGACCCCCTCCCCCTCCCTGGCGGCGGCGGCGGCGGCGGCGGCGGCGGCCACGGCGGGGGCTCCGGCCTCGGCCCAGCGGCAGAGGGCCCCCAGCGGGGGGACCGCGAGCAGCGATGGCGCCGCCGTGGCCGTGAGGAAGGCAGGGGCGGGGCCTCTGAGGGCCGGAGGAGGGGTTTTGGCAGCCGCTCCCACCTACGTTTTCCAAGGAAGGTGCCGCCAGGCCTGAACTCCAGGCGGGGGGAGATTGTAGAGCCAAAATGTTGTCCTTCTGACCTCTGGCTCCAGTCAGAAGCGCAGAGCAGGTGCCAAACCAGGACACAGGTGGACAGGAGGAAGAAAGTGAGCAGATCCTTGTGGCAGGGGTATAATGCCCAGGAGTAAGGATGCCTGATCCCTGTGGGAAAGTGGCTCTGATCCTGTGGGCAGAGAGGTCTATTTCCCATGAAGAGGGGGAAACAGGTAGGGGTGGGGGTAGGGGTGAACTGATCAGCCAAAGCCCTGGAAGGGGGTCTCCTGAAAGTCGGGGTGTGGCCCTTGGAGGAGAAGGGGTCCTGCAGGGAGCTTTGAACCCAGTCATGGTCATTTTAGGAAGCCCCCTTGATCCTCCAGAGAGAGGTGGAACCAGATAGTAGCATGGAGGTTAGGCTGGGTGAGCTAGGTTAGTTTAGCCCCCTTACCTTGCCAGCTGGGTCCCACTTCCGAAAGCCAGAGTTGGGGCCTTCTTTGCCCCTCCTTCACCACTGTGGGCCTGTTCAGGATGAAAGAAGTCAGAGGTGAGTCAGGGGTGGTCCTGCAGAAGGGAAGGGAGGCCTCCTCCACAGGCTACATGGTACCTTCTCAGATCTAGAGATAAACTTCACTAGCCTTCCCTCCCCAAACCTCAGTTTAAAGGTCAGGGGTTAGGAGGCCTAAGGGTCAGTGAATGGGTGCAGGCAAACATGAGAAGAACTGAGTGGAGGGGACCGTCTTTTGAAAGTAGTGTCAGGGCTGTAGCCAGACAGTTGGCCTCACGCTGAGCCCTGATAACCTCTCCACACTGTGCCATGACCACAGATTAGCATGATGGCTCCTCTGTGGGCCTTGGCTCTTGGGCAGGAACAGCCTCCTGCATCCATTAGACATGGAGGCAGCACACCTGAGAGCAAGACGCGGACCACAGAAGGTGAGTGTGCACCTAGGGTCAGGCACGTGCAGGTGTCCAGTTTGCACGGAGGGCAACTGGGCTGAGGGTGGCACACCATATAGGATCACTCACTTTCACACCCACATTCACACCTGGCCCCTTAAATCCCAGCAGGCAGACGTACAAAGAGTAGAGCAGAAGGGGGATACAGAGGTTTGGGTGCATAGGTTCCCAGACACGTTCCTGGTCTCAGCCCAGACCTTGCTCCCCAAGTCAGTCTTGGGGCTGGCTGGTGCCTCAGTTGCAGATGATCTTGGCAGTGTGCATCAGCAAGGGAGAGCAGAGCAGTAGCCAGTGGTCAGGCTCATGCCCAGCTGGTGCAGGTGCCTGGGAGGAGGTGGGTGAGCGTGGTGTGCTCCCTTACTTCCATCACTCCCTTGCACAAGGTGCTCATGCAAGCACGCCTGTGGTCCAGCTCAACCCCCCAGAGCCTGGTCAGAGAGATGCCCACACAAATGCCGTGCCAAATGCATCTCAGTGGGGGTCTAGGCGCTGGGATGGGATCTGAGGCTACTTTCTAGCTTGTTCAGAATAACACATCAGAGAAAGACAAACCTGTCTCATCAGCTATTAGTAGGTTTCTGTTTCTCTTCCTAATGCTTCTACTGCAAGGCTGGCCTGCTGGCCTGCAGCGAGATGGGAGTTGAACACCAAGGGACAAGCCACCCTCATGCCAGGACTGGGCCAAGGCTGACCTGCTTCCTCAAGGCACCAAAGTGGACATGAGTGTAGAGGGTTCCTCTTCCCCAGACTGGCTCATACTAGGGAACAGAAATGTGCTCAAGTGTGCAATCTCGCACTCATCGGCCCCTCTTCCTCCCCACATCCTCCATCCCTCAACCAGACTGCGTCTAGCCCACCTTCCTGCCCCACAGCATGGCTCAGATATTGTTTGTCCTGGAGTCAGAGAGCCTGGATTTAAAACAGCTGTATGACATCAGGAGAGTTACTTGACCTCTCTGCGTCTCACCCTCCTCATCTATAAAATGAGAATAATGAGGAAAACTCATATTGAGATGATCAAGTGAACTAAGGCATGTAAAGTGCAGAGTAATAAGGCGGCAGTAATTGACAGCATCGTTGTCGTGTTGTTCACAGAACATGAAACCTCCCCAACACATTTGCAGAGGCCACACACCACAAACCCACAGCCTCACACCCTGCAGATGCAGAGGAGACCACCCACGCCCGACACTGATGCCCACCACCCACCGCCGCTGTGAAAACACTCCTACCCAGAACCGCCAGGCCAGCGGGCCGCTCCTAATCACAGATCCCTCCTGCGCCAGGAGCCCACTCTCGGTCCTGGGCCCGCCCCCTCCCCAAGTGTAGTCCGGGACTCCCAGCTGCGCCCAATGACTCCCTCAACAATGGCGCGGTCGGTGCGCGCAGCTTCTCGCTAGCATACGGTCCTTCCCACACCCTCGCGCGCTCGGCAATAGGGCAGGGGCTCAGCCCTGTCCCACCGCCCCCGCCGCCAGCCGTGTGAGCCCAGTCGGCCGTCACGCACCCCCTGCTGGAGCCCGCGCCCGCCCGCCCGCCGAGCCGGGGCCGTTTAAATGGGCCAAGTTGTGGCGGCGGCGGCGGCGGCGGCGGAGGCGGCGGCGGCGGCGGGAGTCTCCCAAGTCTCTGCCGGGCGGGCGCGCCCCAGTGTACGCGGGTGCGCGGCCGGGGCGGCGGGGCGGCGAGGCGGGGCTGGGGCCTGGGACCCCCGGGCGGGGCGGGGCGCAGGGCCGGAGACTTCTGGACTCCACTGCCCGGCTGGGCCCTGCTGGCGGACCAGCGAGCGGGGCTGCCCCAGGGGGCGCGGGCGCAGGTGGCCCAGGGCCCTGTGGAGCCCTGGGGCCCCGGGGCTGCGGCGCTCGGCAGGTCGATAGGGGATCGATAGGAGCTCCCGCAGCACCATGTCTCGGGCAGCCAAGGCCCCGGCAGCCGGCCGAGAAGCGGTCCGTGGTGGCCCGGCGGGCGGCGCGGCTGCAGGTGCCGGGGCGCAGTAGCGGGTAGGGCGGGCGCGCGGCCGGGAGACTCCTGGGCCCCCAGCCCTCGAGACCCAACTCCAGCCCAGGCCCGAACAAGTTGCGCCGGCGGCGGAGAGCCAGGCTACAAGGCCACCGGCCGGTCATGCCAGCGGTCAAGAAGGAGCTCCCAGGCCGCGAAGACCTGGCCCTGGCTCTGGCCACCTTCCATCCGACCCTGGCCGCACTACCACTGCCGCCGCTCCCAGGCTACCTGACACCACTGCCAGCTGCGGCCGCCCTGCCCCCGGCCGCCTCGCTACCCGCCGCGACCGCTGGCTACGAGGCGCTGTTGGCTCCACCACTCCGCTCCCCGCGCGCCTACCTGGGCCTGCACGAGGCCGCCCCGCACCTCCACCTGCCCCGGGACCCTCTGGCCCTCGAACGCTTCTCAGCCACTGCGGCCGCAGCACCGGATTTCCAGCCGCTGCTGGACAACGGCGAGCCGTGCATCGAGGTGGAGTGCGGCGCCAACCGCGCGCTGCTCTACGTGCGCAAACTCTGCCAAGGCAGCAAGGGTCCGTCCATCCGCCACCGCGGGGAGTGGCTCACACCCAACGAGTTCCAGTTCGTCAGCGGCCGAGAGACGGCCAAGGACTGGAAGCGCAGCATCCGCCACAAAGGTGCGGCCGCGGTGGGGGCGCAGGCCGCTACGGTCCCTCCCCTCTGCTCCCCGAGGACCCCTGGGTCCGGACCCCCTCATTCTGCCACCTGGGAGACTCCATCTCCGCCCAGAGAGGGCGCTGCGACTCTGGGGCTGCCGCAGGGACACTCCCCCCCCCCCCCCCGCCCCCAGCACGGTCGCCTTGGTGGACCCGAGCAGAGCGCCCTCGGCCTCCACCGTCACCTCAGCTTGAGCCGCGGTGCTCTGGGCTCCCGGCTGCACACGAGCTGGCCCCTCCTCCCCCTCGGAAGGTCTTTGCGGGATTCCTGGGCTATGTGGCCCAGGGGAAGTTTAGGGGAACTCGGGAGACTGCGGGAGGCCGGCTGGGCGGGACACAACTTCCCTCCCGGGTCGGAGAGCCACCAGGTTCCAGCGGGAGTAGAGGGGCACACGGGCGGCCGGGGTGCGGGTGCGAGTTGCTGGAAGGAAAGGGAAGGTGTAGGGGTGTCGTAGGCAGGTGGGGGCCGCGGGGGCGCGCATCGGGGCGGGGGCGCGCGCGGAGCTGGAACGGCGGCGGGGCTGGGAGCAGCCTGCTTGGAGCATTCAGGAGTCTGGCTCCGAGGGCGCGTTGTGCGGGCGCCCGAACAGGCAAACGGGGGAAGCGCAGTGAGCGACAGGGGCGGGGGTGGGGGATCCTTAGAAAGTTAGGGACCCAGTCGCGCTGGGCTTTGAGGCTCGCGGCTCTGCTGTGGCCGCCCTCCTCCCGCTGAGGGCTCAGACACAGCCCTGGTCCCGGCGGCGCCGCTCACCTGCGCGCAGGCTCGACCTTCGTGAACCCTGTTCCCAGTTCCCCCGGACCGGCTTGGAGAGAGGGTAGAGAGCGGGAGGAGGGACGCAGGGGGCGGGGAGGAGGCCGCCCTTGGTCAGGGGACGGCGCTTGCCGGGATCTTGAGTTTCTGAGCTCCGCAGATCCCCGCGGCGTCCGCGAGGGTGTGGTGGGCGGCAGGGCCAGGTAGCGGGTTCGGAAGTTGGATGTTCATACCGGTGCCGGGAGGGGGAACCGGCCTTGCAGCTTACTGCGCCCCGAAAGCGCGCCCGTGTGTGCCGGCTCTACCTGTGCCCCAGCCCTGCTCTCTCACCGGTCCTGCCTCGGCTCTCCTCACAGGAAAAAGTCTGAAGACGCTTATGTCCAAGGGGATTCTGCAGGTGCACCCTCCGATCTGCGACTGTCCGGGCTGTCGAATATCCTCCCCGGTGGTGAGATGTGGGAGAAAAGTTGGGGCTTTGGGTCTTCCTTCTCCCCTGTGGAGCTTGTGCCTGTTTTCTAGGATCCAGAGTCCTAACCTCAACCCTGCCAGTGTGCAGGAGTGAGCCCCCTCAGGGGCAAATAGGGGAGACTTTGCTTTGGGTGGGAATCCTGGGGCAGCCCTCCCCTCTTTGGATGCAGGACCTGACCATTCCCTATCTTGGAGCCTCTCCTTGGGAGCCTTGGAGCTGCTTCTTCTCAGGTCTTGTGGACAGCCTAGGCTGTAAAGGTCTCCTCCCTGGACAGTGCCATCCACCTGGGGCCTGGGACCCTGCCCTGTCACAGGTCTGGGGTGGGGGTGGGGGTGTCACTGTGTCAGCTGGCCTGGCGTGGGAGAGGGGCTGGTCCTAAGGTAACACTTGTTCTGGGATGTGACACTGTTGGCTGGCCTGGATGTACATTCTGGGGTGGTCACAGCTTGGAGGTGAGTAACATGTGTCTCTGGGATGCCAAAAGCTAGAACCCTGGCAAGGGCAAGGCCCTGGATGTCTAGGAGAGTCTGAGGATACAACCCAGTTGGGGGCAGAATCTGAGCAGTGTGGGCCTTTGGTGTCAAGATCTGGAGGTGGAGGCTGATGTGGGACCCCCAACCCAGTGTAGACATGTATTGATGCCCTCTTTGGCCTAGGGGAGCAGCAGAGATTGGGGTGCTGGGCCTGCCCCTGAAGCACTGTCTTCCACATCCTATGTCCTCCAGGCAGCAATAGTTGGAGGACTGATCTGAAGAAGAAATTGCATCTTGAGAGGAACCAATTTTGAGCTGCTCGGGAGAGCCGGTTAGGGCCCTGGCTGCTGGCGGTGGTTGGGATTGTGCTGTTATTGCTGGCGTCTGCAGCCCCCCACACAGGAAGGGGTGAGAGAGGACCCAGGACACCACCTTCAGCTTCTTTACTTTGGACTGGAAGTAGGAAGGAGGAAGGGATGTTTTGGTTTCCTCATGGACCCTGGAGGCGGGTAACCTGAGCAGGCGGGGAAGCCACAAACACACCTGTGAATACAGACACCAGATCAGACACACAAGTTGGACGGGGGGACGGGGATACAGCCATGCCTCTCCTGTGTGCCTACCCCACACACCTGTCTGCCATGAGCTCGTCATCAGAGTATGTGTGCACAGGCAGCCCACCTCTTACCTGCTACTACGGTACCTGCCTGGGGCAAGAAGCTGAGCTCCCGCTCCACTTAACGCACCTTTTCAAGCAGCTAGTACTGGAGAAGAGTCTTCTGGGCACCCTCAAGGCTAGCCTGGGGTTTCTGTTCAGGTTGGAGGGTCCCAGCCTATCTTAACCCACCCTTCCAGAGGTCTCTCACACGAGTGTGGGGTACAGGTGGCCTGAGCCCAGTATCAATTTCCCCAGGACATTGCTTGGATTGGGGAGGGGTGGGGAGGTCTGGCAGGGATGAGGCCACGACCTCGAACTGCCTACCTGTCTGGGGCTCCCAGGTCCCTGTCCTGCATGAGGGATGCCTCAGACCTGGGCCTGCCTCTCCTGAACCTGGTCCCTCCCAGGCCCATCCCTGTACCCTTCCCTTAGGAAGGAGCTACACAGACCCCCTTGTCTTTCCAGCCCCCACTTTTGCCACATAGAGATTGTCTTCCTCCATCCCCCACAGCCAGGCCCGAAGGTACATACACACCTCACAGTCACAGATACCCCAGGGGCATAATGTGGGTATGCATATTTGGTGCAGGGATCATGCAGACATGCAAGATGGCTTTCCTGTACCCATCCTTGTGTTCTGAGGAGCCAATGGTTGACTAGCAACAGAGATTTGTCACAGAGTTTTCAAATCTGTGCGCTGCTGAGCAGGGGTGAGTGGTTGAGGTCTTGGGTGTGCGTGGGAGGAAATTATGCTCCCTGTCCTTGGTCGGGGTCAGGGCTGCCCATCCTGGTCCCTCTTCCTCAGCTCCCCTCCCACAGGAGCACCCCCAAGAGCCACCGCAGGCCAGCATAGCTGGTCTGGCCTCCTCCCAAGCGGCAGTATTCCTGCCCTCATTTTCCTCTCCTCCTCGTCCTACAGATGAGAAGCAGAGGGAAATGCATTTCCTTTTCTTCTTAAGAGAATAGTTCAATTAAAGCAGAAAGACAGGAGAGGAGGTCCTGGTGCTTGGGCCACAGGCTAGAGAAGGGCAGACCTGAGTGGGACTTCCAGCAGTGCACACTTCAGACAGGCCAGGGGTTGTTGAAAACACTGCCCTTGGAGCCCGAGAGCTGGACCAGACAGGCCATCACACCTGCGGCCTCAACCACTCTCTGCTCTTGCTGTTAGAGCACAGGGCCAAGGCCAGGGTCTCAGAAGGGGCCACAAAGCAGGCCATTTCATCTCTCAGGCCTACCCTCAGACTCCACGGCCCCACCCCACCCCACCCGGCCCCAGTGCTGTCCAGTGTCTCTCACTGAGTATGTTGCAGAGAGGAATACGGAGGGTGTCCCAAGTGGATTCATAAGGGCAAGTATGGGGGAGACTGTGGCTCGCTGGGGGGGGGGGGGGGGGGGGGGGGGGGAAATTGGGGCCCCCAGACCAAGCGGGGGGAGAAGACTAGGGCTCCCTGACCCTGTTGGGGCCACTGACAAAATCTGGAGCTGGGGTGGGCTGGGTCTGAAGGGAAGGTCCCTTATTCTGGAGGGCAGGACGATGGTGGCTGCTTAGCAGTCCTTCAGGTCCAGGATGACACGGGTCCAGGGTGAGGCGAGACCCTCCTCCACACTTTCCTCCTCAAGCTCGTGGGTATGATGGCATTGTCCTTGCAACAGGAAAGAGGATGTCCGAGGGTCCCCAGGTGACTGAAGAGATGAGAGAGAATTAGATAATCCCAAGGTCCCTGCCACCCCCCTGAAACAGCCACCCCTTATTAAATAAGAAAAAGGTTCCTGCCCACCCGAAAATAATCAGTAACTTTTCTTCTTCCACTGGGTCAGCAGGACCTAAGGACACTGTAGGGAGCCTTGGTGTATAGTGACCTTGTATAGTGTGTGCATGTGCTCTGAGCACGGACAAGCTCGGTGTGGAGTACCCTCCATGTCTGTGCACAGGACATGCCTTCCTGCTCTGATCTCCCAGCACACAGCACACACATGAGCTCCACATACTCACAACATGGGTGTAGGGAGGGGAGAAGGAGGTGTTGTGGAAGAAATGGAATCTCTGTTTCTGACCCAGAGGGTAGGCTCACTAGGGGCCCATGGGACAAAGGGTCTAGGTTGGTAAGGGCTCCCCATCAAGTGACCTGTGAACCCCAGGCCTGCAGTTTGCAAGGGGTCAGCAGGATCAGGCCCCAGACTCAGGCTCCAAACAACCCTGAACTGGACCCTGCATGGCACTAGCAGAATAGAAGACAGGACTTGGCATTGGTTGGGGGTTCATGCAGGAGCTGTGTGGGATTGTCCAGCAGACCCAAGCACACAGAGGTAACTGCACGTTGAACACGTGGCAGAATGCAGACATGCTGTGTTGTGCACACGTGGTCCCTTGGGGCTCCCTGGGGCCGAGAAAGCTGGGGTCTGCCTCCAGGTGGGCATCCCCACACTCAGGCTAGAGTGCAGAGTCTGGACAAGGCAGTGTCATGAGGAGCCTGGCCAGGGCCTACAGCCCTTCACTCCACCCCGCTCCCCGGTGGCAGACCCAGGCCTCATCTTTCTGCTCTTGTCTTCAGCTCCAGCCACTGGGACCCATGTGGACCCTCGGAAGCCCTGTAGCGGGGCCAGTGATGGTGCCTATTTGGTCTTAGCAGCTGCTCTGAGGGCTTCCGTCACCTGCACCCTGCCTGAGGCTTGGGCCTGGAGTGCACACCTCCCAGGACCCTGAGGGTCCTGGCTCAGCCTAACCTTCCTCTCTTCCCTCCCTACCCAGAACCGGGGGCGGCTGGCAGACAAGAGGACAGTTGCCCTCCCCACTGCACGGGTCCTAAAGAAGGAGCTGACCCCCAGCTTCTCGTCCAGTGATGGTGACAGCGATGGGAGTGGCCCAGCCTGTGGGCGGCAACCAGGCTTGAAACAGGAGGACACCCCACATGTCCCTATCATGAAGAGAAGGTACTTTTCCTGGGGGCCAGGCTCGGGGGAGGCACACGGGCTCTGGTCGGGACATCAAGACTGGTGTCTCCAGGTAGCTGAAGGCCAGGCCAGGGTGAGGACCCTTTGCCCTGGGGACAGGGCCCAGGTTTAGCTTGTCGTATCTTGGTATCTGCCGAAGCTGAAACAGCCTGAACCCCTGATGCCACAAGACCATAGTGAGAACCTACCCTGCCCCCACTTGGAGGGAGGGGGTCGACGAGGTTCCATGTGGGGAAGGAAGGAGGCTCTAGGAAGGGCCAGGGGCTCTCGGAGGAGGGCAGTCAGGGAGACCCAGGAAGGGAGGGCCTGATACCACCACAGCCAGGCGGAGAGAAAGGAGCTGAGCAGCCCCCTTCCCGGAGCAGTCCCTGAAACTCTCATGCTCATTCTCCTTGGCAGGAGGCAGCTTTCCTGGCTACCCACTGTCCCTTCCAGGCTTGGGGCCACTCTTCCTGACTTCCCACCATCTCCTCTCCTGGCAGAGACACCTCCCACTGTCCACTCACCTCTTCATGCCTCCATCTATCTGTCGTCTGTCCATTCATTTGTCTGTCCATCCAGCACATGTTACTCACCCCCAGAGTTTCTAGGCCTTTTCTCTTCCCACCTAGTCTTTCAACGTGTTCCAACATCTCCTACCCTAAAATAACCCTCCCAAACCCCCAACACCCCCACTTCCCAGCCCTCATACCCACGCTTGCTAAGGTGACACACCCACACAGGCTTCCAACCACCATCCCTCAGCCTGAGGGTCTTTCTGGGAACACTGCTATGAGTGAGGGGACAGGCACAGGGCAGAGCTGTTTCCTTACTTGACCTCTCGTTTTGGCATCCCTCCTACCTACAATGTGCGGTGGTCGCTTTCAGGAGGCAGACTGGTAGCAGCTGGGACCCAGGAAGCTGCACCCACCTGGGCTGACACTGGACCATTGGTGCCGGTAGCGGCCATGGGGCTTGCTCCCTGACCTGTTCCAGCCTGGCTGGAGCAGCTCTAGCAACTAGGAATTTGGTTCAGTTGCATGGCTGATGGGCAGAAGAGGCTGCAGCTCCCCTCCCCACCCCCCCGCCCCCAGCGCAATGTGGCAGCTCTTCTGGGTTCACTGCAACAGGAAGGACAGGTGTGGCAGCCTCAATTCTGTCCTTCCCAATTCCTTTGTCTGGTGAGACCAAGAGTCGGCTCCTGCCCCACGGTTCTCTCCTGGTGGCAGCCACTGGCTGGTTGAGCTGGTACCAGATAGTACTGGAGACAAATCCGAGCCAACCCAGTTCCCTTGGGGCCAGCGCTCTGGGGAAGATGAGGGCTATGCCATACACACACCCTGCTGTTCAGGTACCAGATCCTGGAGGCCACTTTGACCCTCCGCTTCTTTCCTTGCAGAGTCCACACCCACTGGGACGTGAACATCTCCTTCCGAGAGACGTCCTGCAGGTAGGGTCTGGGCTTATCCCCACACATCGTGTGTGGGCAGGATGGAGCCTTGTTGCTCCATTTCCCGCGGGTCTGCTTCTAAATCTTTCCAGCCTCCCTCCCTTCCTCCCCTCCCTAGTCTGTGGTCTGTCGGTCGGTTTGTGCCCAGGCCCTAACAACAGCACAGGTGGGTTCTGGGCAGCCTAACCCTCCCACATGGGACTGACCATTTGAGTCAGTCTGCCCAAAGATGAGGCCACGACCTCCCCCTCCCACCCACCCAAAGACCCACCCGGAGATGAGGATGGTGATGTGTGCCTGGGGTCTCATAGGATGCAGAGGCATTCACTAGGGAAAGAGGATGTCTGCAAAGGTGTGGAAGAACAAGGGAAGCGGATGTGGGGCTGTGGGGGGCTGGCAGGTCTGGTCCAACTGAATGCTAAAGGACTTTGGATGCTGAGCCTGTAGGACACGGTGCTCCAGGCAGTGAGGAGCCACCCGAAGTTCTTGAGCAGGGGGGTGATAGAGTGTGTGTTTTGATGGGGTCCTTCTGGAGGCCCTGCCCAGGAGGTTGGAGGTTTGCTCCAGTCTGCAGTGGTTCAGGCTGTGGAAGCATGATGGAAGGCAGGAGGGCGGCGAACCCAAGACATAGCAAGGAGATAAAAATGAGGGGACCTGATGAGGAAGTTGGGAGGGCACTGGGGAGACCCAAGTTCTAGATTCCAGATGAGCAAAGGATGGTCAGTCTGTGGATGGAGCCCAGGCTGTGGCTTCTGGTCAGTGGGGTCAAGTCCTACCACAGGGCTTCCAGGGAGGGTACAGGAAGGGCCCAGCCTAGGAGACAGTAGGCACCCAGCACAGGCCCAGCTTCCTCAGCCAAAGCTGAGGGGCCAGCCCCCAAGGTGGGAGCCTGTCCTCCCCACTCCCAGCCTGGTTCTGTGCCAAGTGTATTATTATTTACGTCTCTGAAAATATCTGGGTCCTAGAGCTGAATTACAGTGAAAACATCTTTAAACTTATTTCTACCTCATTTTGAAGTTGCCTGCTCAACTGATCATTTTTATGAACCGTTATGAACTTTGATGACATTTTATGAGCCTTTTGCTTGGGAAGCTGCAGGATGAATTTGTCAGTGAAGCTTATAGCGAACCCAAGGGAGGTTCCTCCACTCCTGGAATGACTCCTCCTGCCTCCGGTAGCCCTTTCCTCACCCACCCCTGGCCTTGTAAAGTGAGAGAAGGTCCCAGGTGTCCAGACAGAGGGTGCCCCTGGTAAGGGGCCAAGTCCAAGTGCATGTGGGCTCCTTCAGTCCTGCACAGGCACTAGGGGTGTCTGGGATGATTTTCTGGATTTTACCAGAGAGGAGACTGCAGTTTCGGGGCAGGGGTGTAGCGTGGCCAAGAGGACTTACAGGCTATCTGCCCCCCACCTGCTGATGCGGCACCTCGGCATCGGGCCAAGGAGGGCTGCAGCAGGCAGACAGCCTGGCTTGTCTCTTCCTGGCTCCTTTTGGCGCTGTCCCTCTGCCCTTCATCTCTAGTCTCCTGTCTGTTCTTTAGCCTCTGTCCATTCATCTCTCTGCTATTCCCATCCTTTCTGTCTCTGTGTCCATCCATTCAGTAGTGCCTGTCTGTTCATCTGTCATCATCTCTCACTTTGTTTGTCCCTCTCTCTCCATCCATTGGCCTTCACCTGTCTGTCCATCCATCTGTCCATGAGTTCCATCCATTGGCCCACTTGCCTGCTTGGAGCTCCTGCTTCAGCACCCATGCACCCCAGGCAGCTGGCCGGAGATATGGTCCCTGCCCTCCTGGGGCCCCTGAGCTGGCCAGGATATGGGCAAACACTGGACAGTATGACAGTCGGCTGAGGGAGCCTGGAGGAGCCCAGGGTGCCCCTCGGGGAGAGTTGGGGTCGGAGGGGCCAGACCCCTCTCCCTCAACCTCCTAGCACACACACTCCTCCCTGCAGCCCCTTCTGTCACTCAAGCTCTCCCCCTGACCTCCTGATACACAGCCCCACCCCATGGTGCCACAGAGAGCCTCCCAAGAACCCTCGTGGGCTTGGTCCCTCATGCACAACACGGTGCAGACACTGTGTTCAGGGCTGTGGGAACCTCATACTTGGGATGCCGAATGCAGAGTTCATGTGTTTTCAGCCTGCTGTTTCTTTGTAGTTCTTTACGTAAAACCTGGCATAATTTGTTCAGTGAGTGACCAGAACATGTTTTCCAGAGCCAGGCCAGGCTGTCTTGGGGCCTGTGGGGTGAACCCCCAAGGCAGAGAGCAGAGCAAGGCTGTGGTGGGCGGTGGTGTCCTGATTCCCACTGGGCCTCACCTCCATGGTTTCACAGCACCACCTGAGTGCCTGAATGACTGACCGCTGAGTGAAAGAGCTGATGGCCATGGCGGTGGTGGTGAGCTGGGGGGTAGAGTCCCCGGTCCCTGTGTGAGCGCTGGTCTAAGGGTTCATGGGGAACAAACTGATGAGGCCTTTCCTCACCTACTCAGTCTTCGGGGTGATCCACTTCCTGTAGGAGTCCTGGGGACACCAGAATTGGATCCCCTCAGGGGAGAACTTGGAGGCAGCCTCTAGCCAGCACCCCCACCCCCTCCCTAGTGCTGAGGACAGCACTTCTCTCCTCAACACCCTCGCATTGATGAGGATGATAGAGGGATGAGAATTGCTGCCAATTAATCCCATAAAGTACTTACTCCCACCCCACCTCCCCTCCTCTTTGCATGGGGGGGGCACCTTCTCTCCTCCTGGGAGAGGGGGTGGGGGTGGGGAGAGAACCCGCATCTGGGTCTCCCAGAAGGCTCTAGAGCCCAGCCCTGGAGTCTTTGGGGCTGAAACTGATCTGCTTAGGGGCCAGCCTGGATTAGCCTGCTCCAGCCGCCCAGGCCAGGGGGGCTGGGGGCTATTTAATGAGGTTCAGGGTCGGTTCCCAGGTCACTCCGTGGAGGCCCCCTTGCAGCGGCCCAGCTGGGAGGTTGCTCTATTCCAGGTGGGCCAGGGAGCAAGGGCACTGGGGGGGGGGGGTGCCCAGGGCCCCCCTGCTCCTCCTCTCTTCTGTCTTCCTGCTGCTCCAGGCGGCATCTGTAAGGTGGCAGGTGACCCTCCTCTATGCTAAGAACTCCAGGAGCAGATGGGGGGCCGTTCACACACAGCCACACTGACATTTTCTCACTCCACCCTTTCTCTGGGACTCTGATGTAGGGTTGAGCTGCGTTAGCAGAAAGAGAACTGAGGGAACAAAAGAGTTAAAGACATGTTTATTCCAGGCCCACACATGCCTGGCGGCTGAGGTTCTTAGCTGGGGGCCTTGGGGAGAGCAGAGTGTCATGAGCATACCGGGGGGACCAGACTCCCCGTTCAGGTTGTGTGTCTGCGTGTCTGTGTGCGTGTGTAGGTGCATGCTCTTGCCAGTCCTTGTGAGAGTGTACATGTGTCCCTGTGTGTGCACACATCTCATTGGCTGCAGGACTTCGGTCTGAACCTTGGTTTCCTTATTTGAAGAAATTGAGCGTCTGTGGGTGGTTGCAAGCTTTAGCTGAAAGAGTGCATGCGACTTTCTTAATGAAGCAGCTAACACAGGAGTAAGCGCTAGATGCATGTGCAACAGTGTGAGTCCTCTCTGGTCACTGTTCCTCATGAGCAGACACCCCCTTGTCAGGCGATTGCTCTGGTCACTATGGGGAGAGCATGGCAAGACTGAGCTGGGTCCCCGTGCCCTGCACACACCCTCCCTGGGAGCTGCGGTGGGGCCTGAGTGTAAAGCCCCATGCCAGGCAGAAGCCTGGCAGGTCCTAGCGGTCCTGGGTGAGACCTAGATAGGTCACACCCACTAGATGTTTCCCTTGGGCCCTGCTATGGGGATGCCTGCATATGGTGCTGTCACAGACCACACACAGAGGCGGGCAGGAGGCATGGCACACTTGCCCTCTGGCACTACGCATGCCCACACTCGAGCTTAGTTGGGCACTTGCTGTGCCCAGGGCTGGGCACACAGCCTTTGGGGGTCTCACCTTCATTGTCTTGCTTGCTGCAGCCAGGACAGCGACCTGCCCACCCTCATATCCAGTGTCCACCGAAGCCGCCACCTCGTTATGCCCGAGCATCAGGGCCGCTGTGAATTCCAGGGAGGTGGTGTGGAGATAGGCCTGGGAGCCTCAGGTGAGGAGCTGGGGGGAGAGAACACGGCTGCCAGGGCCA